>NC_056750.1:528246039-528448539 GCF_019279795.1 Protopterus annectens | reverse complement strand
ATGCCAATGTTTTTGAAATGTCAGTATAAGGTAACATATGATCTTACTGCTTTGACTGTTTAGTGCCCACAAAGCAGGATGTAACGAGGTATGGGTTCCACTTGTTGAGCAATAAAGTGATTGATCTTTGCCTTGCATTACCAGCAGTTGACTAGAGCAAAAAATCTAAATATATAAACATTTTATCTGCTGACATTTGCTTATCTTTTTGTAGATCTGTGCTAATCAAAACAACCTATGAGCAATACTATGTAGCTATTTGTTTATTTTGGACTTCTTGTAACCCACATTGGTGCTTCAAACCACACAGTAAGAATCATTGGTATATGATTAAAGAATTGTTGTGGGATGTTTAATTTGCATCATGCATTTTGTGTATCAGATACCTGTATCATTTTTATATTTTAATATTTTCCATATTATAGGTAGAATGTTTCCTTTTTAATGGCAAACTTGTTGCTAACTGATCCAGAATTCTTTTCCAAGTCAATACTTCATCAAAAAATTTGAGCTCCTTGTAGGCAACTAAGGAATGGCAGAGGTTAAGGTGATAATCATTATCTAAGCTGACAGAGTTTTGGTCAATGGCTTTTGAATTTCACTGGACAAATTAATGCAAGTAAAACCATTAGTAGGTAGCCATATAAATCAATCGTTTTTGTACTTATGATAGAAGGACAGATATCTACTAGTTGCTAGCTACCTGGCAACCCAGCGTATCACACAATGAACAGAAGCGTTTGGCAATAAAAGATATTGAAAATAAAGCATTTTCTACGAAGATGCTGAATAGTGTGGCAGCGGCAGTAAGATGATTTGGCTCAGCTTTAAAAATGTTATTTCTGAATTTCACCCTAACAGATTAGTTTCTGTGTTTAACCTGGTCACTAAGTATTATCACTGCTTAACACCATTAACACCATTAGACTTAGGTCTACTGACTATAAATGGGATGATTATACAATTAAACATCAAGTATCATTGCTGGACTTCTCTAGCCATGATCCTTTGTTCTTTATTACTTCTGCACTGATCCTTTACGCTCAAGATATTTTACTTCCTTCTGAATTTTACAAACGTGATACAATGATGCGAAGTAAGCGTGACTTGCTTAAGTATTGTGTTTATTACCATTGCGAGTTACAGAGCTTATATGAAATACTACTCAATATTTATAATAATTAATTCATAAGAATATTTGTTCATATTTAAAATAAGTCAGTGCCATTGTAAAGTCTGTTGCTTAACAATTATAAAAACTTATGTAGTCTAATGGTTGCCATTACTGTTTAAATTATCACTGAAGCTCAAACTGCAACATTCATCCTGGTCAGAACTTGACATCTGCCTCTCTTTACCAGCTAAAGAAATGATTATCAATAGAACAATTTTAAATTCCCACATCTTTCTTTTTTTTATTACTGTTGCTAATGTGAGGGTCCTTTATAACTGTTTTCTCTGGTTTGACTTCTCATAGATTTTATACTGATGGATGAGCAGTGCCCTGGAATCCCCACTTTCAAAGGAAGAAAGCAGACTAAGATATCTGGGCATATGAAACTCCCATATCAAGAAGGAGATTGGGTTAAGCAGACTCTCCCAACCTGGATTATTCCTTTATATCCTATATTCCTCTTTAATGATTCACTATGTGCACATGCAGATTATCTGCTCATGTAGCACAAATCCAACCCTAATGTGAAGTGACACGCCATGTTCTAACTTAATCATTTCCTGATCACTACCTGCACTACACGTCAAGCAACACATAGCCCTTTAAAACCCATACCATCAACACCCACACATAGCAACACTAAACCCACATATGCAGAGGGCCTTAACATTAACCTGTCCAAGCAACAAAGACCTCTGAAG
This sequence comes from Protopterus annectens, assembly GCF_019279795.1. NCBI lineage: Eukaryota > Metazoa > Chordata > Ceratodontiformes > Protopteridae > Protopterus > Protopterus annectens. The sequence goes on along the minus strand of NC_056750.1, from coordinate 528,446,664 downwards.
CTGAAACGCAAACATCAGTCACAACCAAAGTGACACATAGCTCACAACACCATTGTGCTACCCAACAACAGCCCCTAAGGCAAGAAAATGTACCCAACACTTTAGTCATAGGCAACTCTATAGTCAGGCATACTGATGTCCCAATCACCAGGCTGAAAAAGGAGAAAATTGCAGTCAGCTGACTGTTGGGTGCCAGGATCTGCCACATAATGCATGCACTCAAGTCACTCCACAACAAGTATAAATACGACTGTCATTATCCATGTTGCAGTGAATGACTTGAGATGTACCTCCCTGGACTACATGAGACATGGAAGATCTCTCGGATCATGTGGCCCAGGCAGGTATGACCTTAGCCCTGAGTAGCATCCTGCCTTCACCCAGAATGATACCACAGTATAAGAACAAAATGATTGACTTCAACAACTGGCTAAGCTTCTGGTGTCATTCAAAGGGGATTCAGTATTTGTCTGCCTGGGACGACATGATCGACAAACTACAATGCTTTGCCAGAGATGGTCTGCTCCTGTTACCCCTGGGATTCAGGTTACTGGTTAAAGATCTTGCCACCCCTATAGTGCCTTTTTTAGGCAAGGTTCAAAGGACAAAACCACCACCGTAACAGATACAAGCATGCAAAATCTGAAGGTAATGCTACTCAATGCTAGAAGTCTAAACCTCAAAATGCACTCTCAAGGCACTCCTAAAAATGAAGAACATCAGTATCTGTACAGTAACTGAGACCTGGTTCAAGGCTCCAGAGAGCACCCCTGCAATACCAGGTTACAACTCCTACCACACTTTTTGGCCACAAACCAAGACCGAAACACTAAAGGTGGAGGAGTGTCCATATTCACCAAGGATATTCATACCTCCAGGCTAGTTGCCCAAAACAATGTATCTGAAATTCTCCAGGTGCAACTAACACTAGGTAAGACTATAATCCAAACTGTAGCTTGCTACATATCCCACACCATGCCCCAAGATTCTCGCTACACCTTTCTAAACATACTGGAAAATATTAAGATACAACCAAACACCCTAATACTGGGTGATTTCAACTACCCTGCCATTAACTGGGAAAACTACTTGGGTACCAACACCTTTTCCCAAATGTTCTTGGAATTCATAAATTCCAATGCCCTGGATCAACTAATCCATTGTCCCTCCAGGGGCTCCAATATCCTAGACCCGGTCATTACCAACATAAGAGATAGATGCTCCAGACCAGTGGTCACCCTCTCATTAGTCAGGTCTGACCATAAGCTAATCACCCTTGACATCCACATCCCACCCCACCCCCCAATAAGGAAACCTCTGTAAAAAACTTCTCCAAAGCCAACCTCATGCTAGTCAAGTCAGAAGTGACAACCTTCATGACACCCATGCAGACGGGAGCTGAAAGTTTGACTGCTGAATCCTGCACTAAGGCACTGTACGAGCACATCCACTCTTGCATGAATCGTGCCATCTCAAATAGAAACAAGACACTCTCCTCCAAAAAAAGGGAGCCAATCTGGTGGTCCCCTGCCATACACAAACTATAAAACAGAAGGAAAAAACTGTTGCAGAAAAAAGAGGAAAATCCCAAGATGCAAAAAACTCCCTTACCAGCCTCAGTAAGAAGCTGAGATCCCTCATAAAATCCTCCAAAGCAAGTTACGAAAATAAAAGTGCTAAAGATTCCAAAGACAACCACAAGGCATTCTATAGTTATGTCAAGAATCTAAATGGCAGTTCTCAGATCTGCTCTGAGCTACAACAGAATGGCATTAAATATACTGAGTCCAAGGATATTGCCAATATCCTGGCAAATAGATTTAGTGCCAACTTTACCCCCCCTCTCACCCCCTAAAGGGCCCATCTCAATACCAAAAGATTGCCAAATTCTGGTAATCACCACCACACAGGTAGAAACTGCACTCTCCAAAGCTAAGAGTATAGCATCCATGAGACCAGATGACATCCCAGGCTGTGTACTACATGATCTACAAAATGAACTGGCACCTAACCTAAGCATCATGTTTAATCATAGCCTCACCTCAGGCTTCATACCCACTGAGTGGCACACAGCTACAGTTATCCCACTCCACAAAGGGGGATCCACCATGGATCCCGGAAACTACCGTCCCATCAGTCTGATGAGCCTGATCTGCAAGGACATGGAATGCATTATCATGGAACTTATAAACAAAGACACTGGCAACCTTCAAACACTGGACCCCACCCAGTTTGGGTTCGTGAAGGGCTAATCTTGTCTCCTGAACCTGATTGACTTTTTTGAATCAGTCTCCAGAGCTGTGGATGAGGGTAAGGAGGTCCACACAGCCTATCTGTACCTTGCCAAGCCCTTTGACACTATCCACCATTCTGGAATCATAGATAAACTTACTAAGCTGGGCATAAATCCCTATGTCACTTGATTGGTTGCCAACTGGCTTGCTGACAGAACTCAGACTGTAAAAGTAACCGACTCCAAATCCAGCTCCAGACAGGTGACAAGTGGAGTACCTCAGGGCTCAATCCTGGGACTGCTCTTGTTAGGCATCTACTTTTCTGAAGTACAGACCAACACTAAGGAACTCTGGCTAACAAAGTTCACAGATGACTGCAAACTGGGAGCCATTATTGAATCCCCATATGATGTGGATATTCTACAAAAGGATCTTACAGAAACAGATGCTTGATGCCAGAGCCATGGGCTCAAGCTTAATGCCAAGAAATGTATAGTTATCCCCTTTGGGAAAAAACATGTACCCATGAATTACCACATAGGTAGCAGTACACTAAATGCCAAAAGTGTGATGAGAAACTTAGGGACACAGGTGGACAGTGGTCTCACCTTTGATAACCACATAACCACAGCAGTCAGGAAATCCTTCTATGTGGCACATACCTGATGAAGTCTGATTTAGTCAGATGAAAGCGCTAAACCTGACATCCATTGGAGTGTATTTCATGTGTTAATAAACCTGTTTTTTGGTACATGGAATTCCTTCTTCTTATCGTGTACTGAACAGTGTATAGGTGGTGTTTTGCCCTGTTCTAGCTGAGGACTTGGTTTCTGCTATCTTTATTTGTACATCTGAGAAGGCAGCCAGCTAGATTCAGAGCAAGGCTGTAACTTCGTCTACTCAGAGGCGATCTCTGCTTAACATACAAGGCCATGTCAAACCCAGAACTGTTGGACATGCTACACTTAAAGAAATCCCAGTCCTTCAGAGACACATGCTTCAGGGATCTAAACCTTGTCATCACAATGAACAAAACATGCTGTAGGGATAGATTTCTGACACAGGGACTCCCCAGACTCTGGAACAGACTGCCCATACATGTCAAGCAGAGCGCCTCTTTGGCCCTCTTCAAAAGGAACCCTTATGATTGGATGGGAGATAAGAAATTCACCCTGGGGATCACATCAGTCACTCTGCTGGACAGGAGTCCAGGGAAGTAAATACTGTGGGAAGAAATAGCCAGGGAATTGTTATAGCTAGGCTTGAATAGGCCCTAGGGCCGATAGCCTAGTACCAACCTATGAACTTAGCAAACTGTCAGATCAAGAAATCATTAACAGATACTGCTTAGACAGACAGCTGGTGCAGGCTATCAGCAACATGTGTACCACACACGTCTGTATGGTCATTGTGAGGCTACCCCATCCCTCTTAAAACAAATGTGTCTCTGAGCCTAGGTGTATTGACATCTGGGAAATTCCAAAGGCACATGTGTGAGTGTTACAGGTTGTGGCCAGTTGTATCCTGTCAAATTTCCTAGCAGTAATGTGCAACATGGTGGATAAATACATACACTTTCCATCTACCTCTTTTGAATGGTGAACAGTAATGCACCAGTTCTATAACCTCATATACTTGGTGCAATAGCCTGCACCCACATCCCTATTAAGAGCCCTGTGCATCTAGAAGCAGACAGATACGTCAACAGAAAGGGATGGCCATCCCTGAACTGCTGGTTTTGTGTGCAGCAGCTGGCAGCATAACAAACATCATAGTATCACACCATGGATGTGTACATAATGCTGCCATATGGAAGGAAAATGGACTGAGGGCTACATTCCAGCAAGATGAAATACTGGAGGGACTACTACTGGGTAAGTACAGGAACACAACTAGGAGGTACCTAAGGGCATTGCTGTTAACATTGCCCATGAAGACACTATATGTGCTCACAACCCACAACAATTGACTGTGGTTTTACACTCGAGCTGTGTCTAATAACCCAGTACAGACAACTGTCAAACCTTGCAGAAGTGGCCTACGATAGAGCATATGCATCAACATGAAATACCATTAAGAGTGTCTTTGGTGTACTGAAAGCTAGGTTTGGATGTCTGGACATATCCGAGTGTGCACTGCAATACACACCTGAAAAGGCAGCATAGATGATTACTATATGTGCTATACTACAAAATATGCTAACAGCAGCACATGGTGATCTTCCAGCTGCAGATGTGGGCAAACTACTCCAAAATCCAAAGATGTCTGAGGATGACATTCCACAGCTATAAGAGGAGAAGCAAGAATACACAGAGGGCAGAAGAAACAGATGTGGGCAATGGAGGGTATGACCACAAGTCCAGGCTCAAGCAACATGGCATCATCTGACACAAACTTTTGAGTTAGGACAAGCCACATGTGCAGAAGTACACAGATTAGACATCGATCTTTAGATGTTGCTCCGCCACAGCAGCACAGATTGCATCTAATGGAAATTACTCAGTAAATGTACACACGGGGCAGCAAACATAACAACATGATTCTAATGTGTAATGGAATGAACATATAGAAATGTATCACAACATGGATCATCAACTTAAGACATAAGTGACACAAGTATGCATCTAAACTCATAATGATATATATGTGTATGGAAGACAACAAGGGGCATACCTCTGTGAAACACATTTCTATCTGCCCACTATCTAAAGATACAAACAGGAGAACAGCTTAGGACATAACACATAACTTTTGTCAATATCACAAGCAACCTATATCAATGTAAAGTATGGATAATGTGTAATGTACTAAATGGAGTCACCCATGGCATCAGACTTCACAACAACCACAGACAAATGATATTTATCACTTGTCTGCACAGCAATCATCATCACTGTAGGATGAGACTGATGCTGTAGGACATAGTGAATCAACTGTCACTGCAACTGTTACTCTAATGCAGTCTACGGCACCCATACTGATGGCTCATGCTACGGTCCAGTCTGCCCCTTTCACATATGGAAACACTTGGCTCAGGTTGCTCTACAGAGGAGAATGATGTGCTGTTACCGGCATGTGGAGACACACAGTGGAAAGGAGCATGAGTCCAAGTTGAATGTCTGGTTGTGATTGCCGTGCCCACATCAAATGGGCCAGTAGCAGAAGTGTATGCATGTTGCAGCATAGACCTTCATGCCCAATGCTAAGAGTGGGCCTGCCTCTACACAATCCAAAAAAGGGATGTTTTTTTGGTAAAACAGATTGGAGAAAACAGAGAAAAGCAAATATAAAAGAACTTCTGTCCTTAGAAATGCCAAAAAACTTTTATTAAAACAAGATAAAAATGCAAAGCTTTCGGGTAATAACCCTTCCTCATTGCTATTGAGGATAGGACTTTACCTGAAAGCTTGGAATTTTTATCTTGTTTTAATAAAAGTGTTTTGGCATTTCTAAGGATGGAGTTTCATTCACGGGGGCCTACCTCTTCCATGTGGCACTCGGCTAAGCACAGTTAGGGCATGTAGAACCCAGCTCATACTACAGCACTGCTGCAGTAATGCCATTGCCAGGGATTCAAGGGACCCTTTCACAAATAACATACTTTCTTTCTGAACAGGCAGTGCTGCCATGACCTCACCATATCTGCACTCCTGTTCTTCATGCAGCACACCCAGCTAGTGTGCAACAGAATCCATAGCATGGGCAAGTGCACATATGTAAGATCCATGATGTTGTTGAAACATTCATTTGCCTATAGGAGTAGGCAGGCACCCTCTGACACATTCCCATGCACACCAGCTGTATTCCTATCTGTTGTGACAGGCAGTATCAACATGTTGTTAGGAAGGTTCAACATTGCCAGAAGACTCATCATGGGGCTGTAGTTCACAGGCTTCATCATGTCCACCATCAGATGTTCATTCATTGTCAGAAAGGCTAGACAAGTTTTCCTCCACATCTACGATTACTGCATCATCCACATGACTGTCACAATCTGAGCTGGACTGCATCATGAAATCTGTGTCCTGTGTTCCAGGGGACATGCTATCATACTGAGACACATCAAATCCCACAGTGGGATTAGTAGATGGGCTAATGAAGGATAAAGACTGTGCATATGCTAAAACAAGATGCAGATGACACAGGTTAGAAAAATGTGCTTATTTCACATGCTGTACATTGTTAATGATGTATGCCACATATATCTCACTACAGTGTTACAGATAATAATGACTTACTAAGAGGCCTTGTTTATGTATGACCCATGGAACCTATATAACAGGGAGGTGACAATTATGTTACGAATGCGACGTACATGACATTTGAGGAATACAACCATAACACATACCTGACAAATACTCATGGTATGCAGGTGCTGGAGGCAGGGGATGAAATGCATATGTTTTATGGAAACAAAGGCACAAACATGGTATTCTTAATCATATCTTTGCCAGCATGTAGCATTTAAACAGAGGTCAAACACACAGTAAGTAATATACACACATACCAGTTATTTGTGGCTGGGATGCTGTAGGTGGTTGTCCTATGCGGGAGTAGAGGGACACTGTATTAATGTTAGAAGGACACAGTATTAATTGAGGACAGCAATGGAGTAACAGCAATGACAGGTACAAAACAGATGTAATAGCATAGCACTGACACCCTCCTGACATGGTGAGTTTGTCTGATGTAATGCAGATCCTGCAGAGGGTAAATACAGACAAGTCAAAAACAGTCATATATGCAGGCAGCAGTGTAGTCACATAATGACATATACAGCACAGTAACAGGGTATGGTTAGAATCCTGTGATGTGCAGTGCACTTGTTGGCCAGAACACAACTAGAAAAACACAGCTAGAAAAACAGCAACATTCATTTCATGCAGCATAGGTCTATTACACATTGTTGTAGCCTTTGAGCATACTGGGGAGACATACCTGGTCTTTCTGTTGGTGCACCTGCTCTGCTCATGCCCAGAGAAGATGTGCCTGTATTTTACAATGCAAGGACAAGATCAATATGACAGTATACACACTGGCATTACGGAGGCTGAGGCAATAAAAGGTAATGATCATGATAACAGTATATGGATACACTTACCTGTTATGCCCTACTGTTGTGCAAAAGTGGATGATCCTGTGCAAATGAATGGAGACAACATTACACATGTTAATTGTACTGTTCTGGAATAGACTGCCCATACATGTCAAGGAGAGCGCCTCCTTGGCCCTCTTCAAAAGGAACCTTGATGATTGGATGGGAGATAGGAAATTCTCCCTGGGGATCATGTCAGTCGCCCTGCTAGACAGGGGTCTAGGGAAGTAAATATTGTGGGAAGAAATATCCAGGGAATTGTTATGGCTAGGCTTATATAGGCCCTAGGGCCGATAGCCTAGTACCAACCTATGAACCTATGAACAGAAATGTGTGATAGCTGTAGCTGTAATGCAGTTTGAGCCTACACAGACAACCCCTGTAAAAAAAAAAAAAAAAAAAACAGTCATATTAATGTGAAATGTTATACACGATAACCGTATATCTCCACAACCTGTATCTGAAAATTATCAAATGACCAACTTGCAGAAAGCACCGGAAAGCTTCTGTATCTGTTAACAGACCACAGACAGTACATGGTAAGCGGACATAACAACGGATCTTTAAGTACTGAGTAAGTACTTCTCAGTGAATAAATATTCATGACCGCAATACGAATACATACTACATAGCACTATTTAGGTAATGTCAGAATCCATAGTTTTCCATATATATATATATATATATATATATATATATATATATATATATATATATATATATATATATATATATCAGACAGCATATTGAGTCACAAACAATATATATGGAAAATCTGTGGATATGTCTTTAGGTACTGTTCACGGTGCTGTTTAAATTTGTCTGTACAATTGCATATGGGAAAGTACCGCTTGTTAGTGTTGCAGATGTACTCACCTGTATGAATTCAAGTCAGTCCCATACCCCTCCACTAAGTCACAAACATTTTTTCATAATGCACACAGTTTTCCATATACATATACATTTCTATGGACTAATGATGACATAAGTCTATGTGGAGGGAAATGTATCCCAGCACAGCAATGCTAGCAGGCATGAGTCAGGTGAGACTAGCTGTATACATCTTTTAGGCCTTATTTGTGCCAGACATAATTAATTAAGTCCTTCAAAATTCAAGGTTTTGGAATTACATTTGTGCATGTCCGTGTAAGTTCTCGAAATTCGGTGCAATAACCAATAACTTAGTATAACAGGAAGGTGCTCAGTGCAAATGATAAATGGGACTGTATGTTGCATGTGCCTGTTATCTCCCAATGATCTGATAATACGCCATAAGATCTACATTTCAATAGTGATTTTGATACATTTACAGATCAGACTATTGCTATCGGCAAACTAAGTAGGACCTCCATGAGCGATTTATTAAATTGTGATATACAAACATTCTCAGCTTTATCAGTAACTTGGCCACTTCTAGAAGGCTTCTACTTGTCTGGGTTCCCAATTTGATCAAGGAGTAGATTACTCAGATGCTGACCATTTACTCTGAAGTGGACTATTGCATGAGAGCCAAAGCACAGAACTTTGTGATGATCACTATATGGAATCGGATTGTGAAGGAGCATCAATGACATATGGGACTCTACCGGACTGGAATACAGGTTCGCCACTCTTACAATGTCATGCAGTGGAGGAGCTTGATCAGAGGGTCATCAAGATGTAGAGATAGCTGGTGAATGCCTACAGTAAGTGTCATAATCGCACTTACACCTGAACATTCCTAAGGAATTCAGAGATATAGCTGTGTCTTAGATATCAGATACATGTATTTTAAAACCGTTAAGTAGTTGCTCTGACAATTAGCTTATCTGGATAATTAAAAAAACAAGTTTACTGTTGTCCTTGTAATTATGGATTTGATTCCCACAGGGTTTATTTTGTTTAATATTGTTTATCATGTACATAATGAAAATTGTATCTGTTTCTGTTTTCCAACATATAAGGACATCATTTCACACATCCAGTATGGTTGTGTATCACTGAAGCCTATAGCACTTAGGGTGGTGATTACGCATTTCTCTGTACATGTAATACTTTGCCAGTATCACCTAGTCTACCTGTCTATGTGTGAATACTACTTATAAATAACTTTGTTAGTCCTTTCTGCTGTATGAAGGGAAACGTGTTATTAAAGTCCCATTTGGTTAATGCAAGAGTACTGCATGTTGGACTGCCTAGACATATCTCCTACGTTGTAAAATGGTTTGATATCTATCAGTTTTATGGAGCATGAAGGCCTATAGCATTTATGTGTCAGATTTTTCTGTAGTCACCTGTTACCTGCAGAAATACAGATACACACATGCAATAGTAGTTTGTTAAGAAGGAAAGGATGATGGCTGTTAGCGCATCCAGCAAAGCAACAGGCCAGCATCCATGTATCTTGGTTAAGTGTGGGTTCAAATTCATGCAAAGGGTAGCTCTCATTATATTCTGATCATGATGTCTGACTAGAGGTTCTCAAAATGCTAGTAAACATACCTGCTTATTGATATCAATGATTATACTGAACATGGTTACAACTACCTCATTTATTTATTGGAATTCTGTGAATACCTTCATAATCTATAGTGTTCTACCAGCAGTACATCTTTTACTACAGTTTCATGTGTAAAGCTTTGAACATAGTGGTATATTTCTGCAAAAAGGATGTGGAATATGCTAACATTTGCAACATGAATTTCATGTATAATTGTCATTGTTTATTACGGTGAATTCAATATAATTTTCCTACTTATATTTGGAGGGAGTGAGATGGTCAGATATACATTTGGACTGTAGAACATGAACATCCCTTGATATCAGGGACAAATTGGAGTTATAATTCATACCTTGATAATAAATATCTGTACATATTTTATGTCCTCCCACCTAAAATACATTAGTGTGTATGTGAGGTACAACAATTTATAGTTATCTGTTAACAGAAGTGGTGTTCCATGACAGTGCTCCACTCTCTGAGGTATGAACGTTTAAAGTTGTGTTTTTGTGTTGTGACCATTGTGCTGACATGCATTCATCCCTGCAATATTTTCATAAATACACAGCATGTTGTACTTCTTGTAAAGGGCAAGCCATGATCCCTATTAATATCCCATCCCCGCACATTCATACCACAAATTCTTTTGACTGCATTTCTGCCATACTGCCTCAGGCAAGATGGATTATCTAGACAGCTAGATGTCAGGGTTATAGTGGGAATATAGCTTAGAGTTGCAGATTTGAATCTCAATTTCTCCAGCTGTGTTCAGTTCTGTTCTAATATGTAAAGGACTGTGTGTGAAACATTCCAAACTGTGTAGGAAGGCTCTTCAGTTTAAAATTTAGTGAACGTGAGTTGAGCAATGTATATCAATGTTATTTTTACCTACATCATTCATACATGCTTTTTTTTCTGCAGGTGATAAAGAACATATTCATAATCATGCCCTGCACATCAAGCAGATGCATAGGCTGGAGAAGCAGCGCAGGGAGAAAGATATATCATTTACTTTGATACTATAAAGAAAAGGGATGATTGATGTTACAGTCCCGTATTATTGACATTACCATGTATACTAGTCATAATGCAAGAATACCCATAATGCACCTGTAAGGTAACTACAATAGTCAGAAAATACCTGTGATTATAAGTGTAAATTACTCAAAACTATGTTTACATATCATTTAGCAGCAAGCCATATTGAAGATAAGTTTTGAAGTGTATGCCGCAATCTAGATGGCAAGTCATTTATGTGTAACCATCATGGGGCTTTTACTTGGCATGTTTCCCATACAAATGATTAGTCTTTGCCTGCTATTTGTAATGTATATTGCAGCACGCTTGTAAGTGTGGATGAGGTTCTCAGTGACTAAACTGTAGGACATATCCTGTCTATTCACATACTGAATGGGTGTCTGCTATGTCTTCATACTGCTTTGGCAGTCAGCCTGCCATACCATTCTGTTCAACAAGGGTATCACATCTGCCTCCAATACCTTTGATGGTTTGGTTAAAACATACATGTATCCTGTTTATGGATACTTGTGCATGTAGGCATTCCTGTTCAAAATTTCAAACTATTACATAATCAGCAAGCAGCAGCATGCATTTTGCATTTTGCAAGGTAGTGATTGCTAATAAATGTGTGTAGGGCACTGATATATTTGTAGACAGATAAGACTGTTTATATGACATATATTTTCATGTGTCACAGACTGTCACTATGTTTATAATTGTGCATTATTACTACTGTTTCAGAAACTGATGTGGGTCAGCCAAGGACCATGTTGTATTTCTGTTTTGCATATATCTTGTATACTTCCCACTGGATTGTCATCTGACTATATCTTCATTATACCAGTATGTTAATTGATGGTCGTTCCTATGACTCATTACTTGCACAGACACCTGGAATTCAGTTGACATTCAAACACCAACATAAATGTACAGGGCAGACATCACATGTATTAAACACTGTAGGACACACTACTGTATGTTGTCATTTTTATGGGTGGCACAGTGGTGCAGTGGTTAACATTGTCGCCTCACAGCAAGAGGTTCTCCAGTTCGATTCTTGGCTGGGGTGCCTTCTGTGTGGAGTTTGCATGTTCTCCCTGTGTTCGTGTGGGTTTCCTCCCACATTCCAAAGACATGCATCTGGAGCATTTCTCCCCAGGCCTCCGCTGAAAACAGGCTCTGTGGAACCTAGTCGGACATTCCCGGTCAACAAATGTTAAATAAATAAATAAAATAAAAATTTTCAGTGTTGTTTTGCAAGGTAGACTATTGTGAATACTGCATGACACACTGTCATGGCATACTGTCTTCAGATATTGGGGTATGTAAGTGTGCTGGCTTTGAGTATGCTTGTCATATGCATAATGATGGCTGATAAACAAATATTCAGGTAATGTCATAATGCCTATTGGTAATTTGTGTTATCCATGCCATGGCATGGCCTGGAGTAAACTGTTCACATCGTGTGGTGGATTCAGTGGCCCTGACATGGTCTGGGAATGTGTGGTATGCATAAAGAGCCATCCACTAGCAGCAAATCTGTTTATTATACTTGTCCTACATAATCATTTTAGGCCGTTTCATCTGCAAATGTGTTTGAATGACACCTGCAGTGTATGCTGATATACTTCTATTCTCACATGCAGACATCACATGTTGATGAGATGTTACTTAATGTTTGTTAGATTGCAGATGTGCACATCAGTTTGCTGATGTTGGCAATGCAGTTTGTCCATGTGGCATACATTGGCCATTTGCATTGATGTACTTTGGGTTGACTTCAACACCACATTATATAGTGTACACATATGTTTGCAGTGTGTCACCTTGCATATTGTTGTCCTTCTTTAAGTCAATGCCAAAGTAAACTTACTGTCATTCAGAAATCATGCAAGTGCAAAAACTGAATGAAATTCCTTGTCTCCGGACACAATGTGCAGACAACATATAGACTATTTTCAGACATTTACACATATAGCACCTAGCTATTACATCACGGATATGCAGGTAGACAGACTAATATTGCACATAATTAGAAATTTATCATTTGCCTACAGATCTTTGATGCCATGTATTCCGTGATGTGGGCTCATATTATCCACCTCCCTTCTACCTATGTAGGTATGTCATATATCTTGCAGATATACATGGTATAGTTCACCTTTGCTGGAATTCTTGTCCATTTTGATGTTCATGTTTTGTTGCAAGGTCAACTTGTGCCAACTCTATGGCCAATACACAGATGCAGGACATATGCACACAAATTGCTGGTTACTGCTTGCAATACATCCTTGTTATACTTGTGTGTTGTATATTAACCAATGCACATTGTTGAAATTCATGTGCACAACCTGATATTGGTTATATAGCATTAATCATAGACTTGTGACCATATATTATTTTTACATCATTGGTTTGTGTACATATATTGCATATGTGTATTGCGTATGTATATTGTCATTGGTTTTAAATAATTTCAAGGTTGGGATAATGGTCATACATATACACCTACACCTGAGTGTTGTCTTTGACATGGCATATATGTGTGACATACTACATGTCTTTTTTGGGTTGTGTACACCTAATTATGTAGCTAGCAGCCAGTTTGTTGTTTTGCTACAGTCTTGTTGTTTTGCACTGTGCTTGGTTGGTTGCCTTTCATATGCATAATCAGAGGTTCTGTTCTGTCCTCTTCTGGTATCCTCTGGCATTCCAGGGGCTGTATTTGTTCATCTGCAATGTTACTTGGCTTACATTTGCACTGCTAACAGACTACTTGGATATTTGATTATTCATCCAATGTGAACTATGAGCCATCTTTATTGCTCTAGAAAAACACAACTGCCATTGGTCATATACATCTCAGGTATGACTGCCACATAATTTGCAACACATCATATAGTAATAGTGCATAGGTACATATGTATTTCTGCATTTCACATGGCTGGTATGCATCTGCACCCTGTTTGACAACTTTCCATTGGTCATGTTGTGCAGTGTGCTGTCTGTGTAACTTACTTGTCCTTACTGTTTTTTCCCAACTTTTATCCATTATGTTTTGTGCTATTTGTCCTATGAGTATACCTGCTGTGATGGCCTTCTCCTCCTCTTTCCCTGTCTTTACCTTTCCTTCTATTCTTAAAAAAATGGGGCCTATTCCCACCAAAAAAAAAAAAACTATTGACAATGCTCCTCTGACTGTCCCTCACATGTTCCAGTCTCAACATACCTCTTGTGTGTCCCTCTTCTCCAATAAAATAGTAACTTTTCCCTGTTGTAGTTGCTGTAAGACAACTGTTTTATACACTGGTGACATGTATGAATTGAATTGCTAAGCAACATGGAATACTATGAATGTGGTTTATTTGGATACATGTACAAAATGCTCCTCTTTTTATGTAGGAAAATGTAGTCATACATTGAAGGATAGAATTATAGAACACAAATCTGATATGCATATAGATATGTAAACACATGCCTTGGCCAGACATATTACAGAAGCTGGATAACATCAATTTAAGTTTAGATTAATTGATGTTAAACTTAGATCTTCTGGGGGGAGATATTAATAATGCTTTAGAAAATACTGAGTAGAGTTGGATTCTAAGGCTACAGGCAGACTGTAAACCTGGCATTAGCAACACTGTTACAATTAAACCCATTTTAGTTAAGAAACAAATGGAGCTTCACTGATTTCCCTTATAACTGCTTTTCTTATAATTGACTTTTTAAGGTTTAATTGATTTTTATTAGATTCTTTATCTTGTGAGTTAACTGTGTCATGTGTTCTTTTAGTTGAATGTATATAAATTAACTTGCTAAAAGGTTTTTAATATCACTGAGGAAGGGTTTTTTACCCGAAAGCTTTGCATTTTATTGTTTTAATAAAAGTCAAAGTTGTTTGGCGTTCTGAATACCGAGTACTTTTTGCATTTATTTTTTGCCTTCTCTGACTTGGTTTACCATTGGATTATCCGTTTTGGTCTGTACTTGTAGAATGTACGAGATTCCACAAACTTTAAGGCATCCAGTCCTTGATCTTGAAGACCGTATTGCATTGTCAATAGAAAAGTGTCAGGGATAATTGGTTTGTCTGTGCTGAAGTTTACGTTCTATTGATAGAACAATCAGAGCAGTTTTACAGTTTGTATGTGAAACAATCAGCAGACTGGCCCTGGCTATTATTAACAGCCAGACAGATTCCCCTAGTAAATAGCACTGATGTTCTCCAGGGCCAACTAAGGATATGTATCTGCAGATCATGTTTATTGTTACTTGAAGGTTATAGGCATTCCATGCTGATTCCAGTGCAAATAATGACTGGCTGTATTCAGTTTTTCATATTATTATTTAGTGTGAAAGTTTGGCTTTCATGTTTGAAAGTTCCTGGTCATGGAAAACCACATATTGCAAGGTATCTGTAGTTCTTTGTTATTTCATACACATAGTGGTTATAAATTTATTCTAGGTCTAAGAATTCAGTTTATTTACTGTGCCCTACCATTTATTACTGCATTCTTTCCCACTTCTGAAGCCATAATTCTAAAAAGCTTTTTAGAATAAGTGATTCCTTTTTGTTTAATTTAAAAAACATTTTCTGCACAAAAATAAACTGATCATTTTAGTGCGTTTATGACATTACAAAGAACCCAGTGTAGAGACTATCATTGAAGAAACTTTTAGCATTCTGTGCAGAGGTTCTCAAACTGAGCAGTATTTCTTATTAGTTATATTCTAAGTAAAGAGAACTGTGATCTGGCACAGGGGTGTAGCTAGGATTTTCAAATTTGTACTCACAGCTCTCGAGCTGCTACCCCCCTCCCCAGCCAAGCTACGGCCATTCTCGTAATTCACGGTTCGCTCTTTTAGTATCGATGAAGAGGCATTCGCTGTAATGCCTCTTCAGTAATATAATATAAATTCACTCAAACTCGGTTCCTTGAATTGAAAATGAACCTGAAAGTCAGTTCTTTGAAAAATACAGCATGGTAGTTGGGGTAGAGTATTCATGCTTTTGTTTTCTGTAACTAAGGTACAGGTTTTGAGCTTGAGTAAATTACTAGCCACCTGCTACCCCTAACTAGGGTGTTTCATTCACACACACACACCCCACCTACTTCTTAGTGCAAGAAATATGGACAAAAAGCCTAAAATAAACAGGGACAGAAATTAAATAATGCTCTTGTGAACTTAGAAAGTTGCTAGAATAACAGGATTTGTGCTAGTATGAGTTTTTCTAAAGGACATGAAGTCTAAAACTCAAATGTGTCATTATTTAGCAACTTTAGCCTTCAATGATTTTCTAGAAAATCACAAAATTTATGAGGAACAGACAAAAAATATTGGGCAAAAATCTGGACATTCTGCAAAATTCAGACAGTTGAGAGATATGCTACCTACCACACACACACACATATACCTCTCAACCTTTTAGAGCAACAAATCCATAAATAAACTGAGGCAAAGGCCCAAAAATAAAGACTTTTTTTTTAAATATTGCCCTTATAAACTTAGAAAGATAATAGAATAGTAGTAGGTCTTGCATTAGTACAAATTTTCTGAAGGGTATGAAATCTGAAACTCAAATGTCTGTCATTATTTTCTAACTTCAATCTTTAATGATTTGCCACTAATTTGCCAGAAAACCACAATTTTATGAAAAACGGACCAAAAATGTGATGCAAAAATATAAAATTGCCAGACAATACATCTGGGAACCTGTCAAAGAAGGGACACCATTTTAATATGAGCACAGTTAACTTGAGCAGCTGACAAAATTAGAGAATCTACATGCATTTCTGAAATAAAAGTAATGTATAACTCTGATCATTAGTTATTTATAATTGTAAAGCCTCCACGTTTTCTTCCAAAATTGCTATTTTTGTGGAGGGATTATTAGGGGGGAGCAACATTTTGAGCCAAAATTGGGAACAGTTGAGAGGTTTGGATATTCCTAATTCTATAAAGCGATTTATTTGCACGTACCTCAGTCTCAACCTCTTCATGCAGGAAATCTGGACAAGGCCAAATATATTGGGGGAACATACAAACAATACTAAATATTGATCTTGTATAAACTTAAGACAGTTGATAGAATAACAGGTCTTGCTTTATCATGCATTTTTCTGAAGGTTATGACATCTGAAACTTAATGCCTGTCATTATTTAGTGACTTCATTCCTAAATGATTTACTAGAAAAGTTTTATTTTGCATTTTACAGCACGGACACCAATAAATGTCTGCTAAACAAAGCAATACAGTCTCACAATGAAACTAGACTTCTCTGCCCTTGAAACTCACATTCATTGAAACAGCATTGAAACCCACATTCAAAGAAAATACATTTTGCCAGTGGCAGATAAAGATTAACTTTCTGTTGTTTTCGAATCATAGGCCTCTTGCACATGGAACATACATGCTCTTTGAGACACCTTCCTGATTGTATTAAATTATATTCCTTGTACAATACAGTATAGTTGTTAGAGAGCATTTTAAATTTATTAGTTTGAACACTTTTCCAGTAAACAATGAAACAAAATGCATGCACCAATAATGACAAAACAGCCCAGTTCAGAAAATTTCCATCATAAAAGTCTACTCAAACTTCTACAGTCCACCAGTATCAGTAAATATGCACAATCTCTGAACTAGTAAAAGCCATCTACACAATTCCACATTAAAGAAATCTGCAACTAATGAAGCGGTTGCTGCTAGCAAACAACTTTATATTTCATTGTTTCATCTACAAATAAAGTGCCTGTTGCCCTTGAGGAATAAATTGCCTATGTTGCATTAAAAAAAGTGATACGCTAGTAATATTGCAATAGGGAATGGATGGCAAACTGATAACAGGTTCATAGTTACTACTAGATATCTTCGCCAAAAAGGAGTACAGCATCCCCCCCCCCCTTTACAACACAGTACAGTATCAGCAATGCAACTACCTGCTGTGGGAGAAGAACCCACAGCCTTCTGTATCAAAAGCAAGTTACTACCTGTTGTGCTATTAAAAATATAAGCAGGGTCAGCATAAGCAGCACTAAACTTTAGCTCCCCTGCAGCTCTCAGCTCCTTGTAAAATGTACTCGACACTTAGCTGTATCTCTGAACTTTGCAGCACAAGAAATCTGGAAAAAGCCAACATTTATTGGGGGGCGGGCAAAAGCCCAAAAACCAGGGACACATTTTAAACATTGCTTGTATAATTTTGGAAAGTTGCGAGAATAAAATACTGTGTTACCACCATGCATGTCTTGAACCCAGAACCATATGCACTACAGTCTAAATCAGCAGTTTGCAAAACAGGAAGACTGAAACTTAATGGCTATTAGATAGCTCTCAACCTCTTAGCACAAAAACCTGGACAAACAACAAAAATAATAATGAGGGAATACAACTTAATTTCTCACTTCTCACCACAATTGGGGAATACAACTTCAGTTCTCATCATAGCTCACAACTGTTAGAAATAAATGAAGCCTATATCACAGCAGTCTATACACTAAATATACTGTTCACTGCCTGAAAAATATACTAGAGCAAAATGTTAAACTTTCCGGCTGAACTCTAACAAATTCAAAAACATACACACACATACATACACATACACATACATACACACACACTCTTTCTGAACATAACATTATTTCAGCTTACTCACCAACCCTCTGTTCGAGCATTGCTGCGGGACCTTCTAAATAAAATCCTTGCCGAAAATAACATCCTTGCTGAAAATGAAGCGAGACCTAAATAACATAATGCGTTATCGGAAATGAAGCCTTCTAACCAAAAGTAAATCTGGCTGGTTTGTTCCCGCTCGCAAAAGCATTTGAACCAGCTGGAAATACGTGCGCGGCGAGCTCCATTCCGACTGGCTGGTAGCCCTGATCAGCTGACATCATAGCGCAGCTAAAGCGTGAAAAATAATAGAAAAAAACAAGTGAAAAAATAAAAAGCTACCCCCCTTCTCAATAAGTTGTACTGAAATCAGTACAGTGCGTATGCCTCCCGACGTCCCTGATCTGGCAGGGCAGTTAAAGTCAAAGTCAAAGTCAAAGTAAACCTTATTGTCATTCAGAAATCACACAAGTGCAAAAACTGAATGAAATTCCATGTCTCTGGACTCAATGTGCAGGCAGAATATAGACTATCTTCACAGACATTTACACATATAACACCTAGCTATTACATCATGGGCATGCAGGTAGACAGACTAATACTGCGCATAATTTGAAACACAGTTTATCACCTGTTGCAGTGAACACTTATTTGCATGAGACTTTAGTACTGGACAGGTACTTAATTAAGGCATTGCATTGATCCTTGCACAGAAGAGACATTTGAGTATTGTACTGTGAACGTGTATTGCACTATGGACCTTAGAGTATTGCACTATGGTTAATTTACAAATCTGCAATATGTATTGCAGTGAAAGAAGAGATATTTTACTGCATTTCTACTGCCCTAAATGGCCTGTAATTTACAGTCCTGGTGAATAATGCAATAAGTATTACATGAGACTGGTAACCAGATTAGTCCGCATTTGGAGGCAAGCTTCTACAGCTCCTACTGACCCAGATGGCCATTATGGAGCATAGTTGATACTAGAGTTCAACAGCTTGATGACATTAGGGGAGAAGCTGTTCCTGAATCTTGTACTTCTGTAACGGTTAGTTTGGAATCACTTTCCGGGTGGTAGGTGCAGGAAGAGTCTGTAAACAGAGGGAGTGCAGACTTTAATTATTCCTCTAGTCCTGCTGAGACATCTAGATAATTGCAAGTCATGGGTAGATGGTAAGGTGGTCTTGATTATCATCTTAGAGGGATTTCACTCAGAAATAGAGCAGCTTCCATATCATACTACGAGGTCGTTTGTCAGGTTACTTTCTATAGTACCTCTATAGAAGGTAGCGAGAACTGTCAATGGGAGATTAGCTCTCCACATCCTTCTTAAAAAGTGCAATCTCTGGTGTGCTTTCTTGACGATGACATTTCTATTTGTGTTCCAAGACAAGTCCTCATCAATGTGACTCCCAGGAACGTCATGCTTCTCACTCTTTCAACTGTTTCTCAATTGATGGTAAGGGGAGAATGTTTCTTGTGATTTTTTCCTGAAGAACACAATTATCTCTTTTGTCCTTTCATGTTTAGTGCTAAGTTGTTATTTCCACATCAGGTAATCAGTTGTTGCACCTTATCTCTGTACACTGTTTCATCATCGTTACTGATGAGGCCCACCACCATTGTGTGATCAGAAACCTTGATGATGTGGTTTGTATTGCACCTGGCTGTACAATCGTGTGTTAACGGGGTAAACAGCAAGGGACTTATACACATCCTTTTGGGACTTCAGTGTTAAGAGTGATGCTATCCTAAGAACTATTTCATGTGCACACTTTTTGAGGTCTGTCTGTGAGAAAGTCAAGAATCCAGTTACAAAGTGAAGTGTTGACACCTAGCTGGAGTAGTTTCATTACCAGATGAAGAGGCATGACCTTGTTAAAAGCAGAGATGAAGTTGATGAATCAAATCCTCATGTAGGGGGGTTTATTTTCAAGGTGTTCTAGCAATAGATGGAGTGCTAGAGAGATGGCATCTGCCATAGAACGGTTTGCTTGGTAAGCAAACTGCAGAGGGTCAAGTTCGGCAGGCAGCCCTGATGTTATGGCGTCCTTGACCAGCCTTTCAAAGCAATTCATCACTGTGGAGGTGAAGGTTACAGGGATGGTAGTCATTTAGGCAAGATGGTTGAGACTTCTTTGATAATGGAATGATTGTTGTGTCCTTGAAGCATTTCAGAACTATTTGCTGACTCAGAGAGTAATTGAAGATATCTGTGAGGACATTTGTTAATTGGACTGCACAGTTCCTGAGCACACACCCTAGGATGTTGTCAGACCCAGCTGCTTTTCTCGGGTTAACTCTCCACAGTGTCCTCTGGATATCAGCTGGCTTGAGGGTGAGCATCTTCTCATTATGGCTGATGGGTATTTTCTTCACTGTTGTTCTGTTCTCTTCCTTGAATATGCTGAAGTTGACGTTCAGCTTATTTAGGAATTCTTTGTTGTCCTCACATTGTGAAGATAGGGGTCTGTAGTCAGTTATGATCTGGTACCCTGCCATAGGCACCTGGGATCTTTTTGGTCAGAGAAGTAGCTCTGGATCTTTCTGCCATAGGCACATTTTGCTTCTCTCACTCCCTTGTTCTAATTTGCTCTGGGTATTCTGAGGGCTTCCCTGTCTCCTGACCTGAAGGCTGAATTCCTTGCTTTCAGTAGCTCATACACCTCTCTCATCAACCAGGGTATCTGGGTATCTCATCTGATCATGGTTTTGGTGACTGTCACATCCACACATTTTAAGATGTAGCCCATCACTACCTCTGTGTACTCCCCCAGGTTGATAAACTAATTCTTAGTAGTCACATCCTTGAATATTCTCCAGTCTGTGCTCTTGAAACAGTCCTGGAGTGCTGAGACTGCACCCTCTAGCCATACTCTTACTTGTTTCACTGTTGGCTCCCTCCAGTTAGCAATGATTTATATGCTGGTAGTAACAATATGGAGAGGTGGTCAAAGTTTCCCAGGTGTGGGTGAGGCACTGCCTTAAATGCCAGCTGAACATTGCTGTATACATTGCCCAGTGTGTTCTCACCCCTTGTTGCAAAGTCCACATATTGGAAATAGTTGGGCAGAACTGTTTTCAAGCTGGCCTGATTAAAGTCACCTGCCACTATAGGAACACAGTCTGGATTCCAGTTTTGCAGTTCATTTATTTATTGCCTGGTATAATGTGGTCATTGCCTTATTTGAATTAGCACTGGCAGTACTGTAGACAGCTGTGATGCAGATGCTGTTAAATTCCCTGGGTAGATAAAAGGGTCTGCATTTCAGTGACAAAAACTCTAGATTATCTGAGCAGTGCAAGGATACTATCTCACAACTGGTACACCAGGTGTTATTGATGCATATGCAGACCTCTCCCCCTGTGGACTTACCACTGATAGAATGTATTCTGTCTGGTCTAAAAAGTGATAGCCTTTCCACATGGACTGCACTGTTACTAATGCTAGAGGTTAGCCAAGTCACAGTAAAAATAAGCACACAGCATTTCCTCACCTCGTTCTGAGTAGATAATTCCAGCCTTATATAGTCCATGTTGCTCTCCAGTAATCGGACATTTGCCAGCAGCAGTATGGATGGGAGTACAGGCCTGTAGCAATTTGCTTTTAGCCTTGCAGTGATTCTGGCCCTAGATCCTATTTTTCATGTTCTCTCACACCTCTGACATTACCTTCTCTTACCATGATTCAGTAACACCGGTTCTGTACATACCAGGCATTTTGTTCCATGTTTGAATAAGAGTCCCAGCCCCTGTAACTCGAGAAGGGCTGTAGGCTTCACAGGCCTCACAGACAGCAGGTCATCAAACCTGTTACACAGCAAGCCTGAGGATCAAATTTCCAGAATAGTCTCTCTAGCATAAATTAAATTACTGTTAACAATCTTCCCTGAGTTCATTTTTTTGTCTTAATTTAGAAATGGAATAGGACAAAAAGTGCACATTTCCTTGCTGAGCCGAAGCAGCCACTGCAACATAGGGCTCTTTGCTGCTATTATTAGTATAGAGAATATGAAACTAGAGAGTTTTGTTTGTCTGTACAGAATTGACAATTACCTTTTATAGCCTGATAGTAGACTAATGGTTACTAATGCAGTCATTTCATGAATGCCTGTATGTTGCATTATTCATTTGGAATATGGTTAGGTGCTCTTTTGGCTTGTGTTCATTCTTTCTTTTGATTTATTGAGCAACAAGAAGTCACACAGAAAGCAATGTCAATCAACAGATAATTTTATAATTCACAGATTATCAACCCAGCCATAAAAAAAATCCATCTTTCATTTCTTTACCAAAAGGGTGTCCTTCAGCCCTGTATGTTGACAAATGTATTTGCAGAGTTCCACTGAAAGTTTATCAGGGTTATTTTTCACTACCAAAAGAGCAATGCACAAATAAGTAAGGAGACTGTTATTAGCCTGTAGGTCAGTTCTAGCCTCAGTCCCACATTACCCTGACTACTGCCTAATGATCAGCGTTTATACATCAATGGAGGAGGATGTATCCCTTCTTGCAGCACTGGATGGTACAGACCATGCCTGATTCATAGGTTCATAGCTTCATAAGTGTGTACTAAGCTAATGGCCCTAGAGCTTTTAAAGTCTAGCCCATAGTAGTGCCCGGCATCGTTAGTTCCCAGTGCGTCTATCAAGTAGATCCACTGGCGTGATCCCTGGGGTGAACTTTCTATTTCCCATCCACTCATCAAGATTTCTCTTGAAGAGGCCCAGTGAGGTGCTCTGCTTGACATGTATGGGAAGTCTATTCCAGAGCATGGGCAGTCTCTGGGTTATGAACCTGTCCCTCCAGCATGTTCTGTTGATTGTAGTAATGAAGTTGAGGTCTCCGTAGCGCGTGGTGCAGAGGGATTGGGATTTCTTTAGATGTAGCATTTCTAACAGAGCTGGGTCAGACATGACTTTGTAAGTCAAGCAGAGATCACCTGTTAGTAGACGATATGAGACAGAGAATAGCTGGAGTTTTTTGAGTCTGTCCATCTAGGACATGTGTTTAAGGCCTAGGATCCTCTTTGTGAGGTACTTTTGTGGCCTTTCCAGCTATGGCATGTGTCTAGTGAGGTACGTGCCAAATGGGGCATTATAATCGATGATTGGTATAATGAGGGAAGAGTAGAAAGAGATGATGACCTCTTTCTTCTTGGATGCAAAACCCTTGGTAATGAGATGTGCCACATAGAAGGACTTTCTGACCACAGTGGCAATGTGGTGATCGAATGAGAGGTCGCTGTCAACCTGTGTTCCCAGATCTCTTATAACACCTTCAGTGTTCAGTGGGATCCCATTGATGTGGTAATTAGTGGGAACTGAGTTGATGACACATTTTTTGGCATTAAGCTTAAGGCCATGATTTCAATACCAGTCACTGGTCTCAATGAGGCCTTTCTGTAGGATGTCTACATCACTTGGGAAGTTAATAATGGCTCCCAGCTTGCAGTCTTCTGTGAACTTGGTCAGCCAGAATCCCTTCGAGTTAGCCTGGACTTCTGAAAAGTAGGTGCCAAACAGGAGTGGACCCAGGACCAATCCCTGTGGGACTCCACTCTTTTTTGTTACTCAAATGATTTTTATTTTGATGAAATAACACAATAATTTAATACATTCATAACATTCAATAACTATTTACAGTATTTACATTCAGCCTGACAAACAGGATTCAGATAAAAACATTTGTAGTTAAATAAGTTAATATATAAACTATAATAGTTAGGAAGAGTTTGGTTCCATCTGTAGGGTATCAATCAAATTCAAAACTTTCCTCTACGGACTATTAACCAATGGCTTAGGAAAAGTTCTTAACTCTTTAGTTATTTTCTCCATTAGTATGTATTTATTTTTTCAGTGATTATAGAAATTCCTCCATTGCGGGTGTTACATTAGAGTTCCATCTTCTAGTTATACATTTTCTGGCTATTGCTAACATTGTCCAAAATAAGTATAGGTCATCTTTCTTCATATTATTACTATTAACAACATTCAATAAAATTAAAGACTTTGTCAAAACAAATATATCAGTATAGATAGCTTGAAGAAATTTGTTAATCTCATTCCAGTATGGTTTAATATTAGTACAGTCATAAAAAATATGAGACCAGTCAGCATTAGTGGACAGATGACATCTCCAACATAACTTGCTGTTTGAAGGTTTCATTTTTGAGAGTTTCTCAGGTGTCAGAAAGGATCTGTGTAGAAATTTCCAATGAAACATCCTCCAGAATTGTGAATAAGAAGTTAAACTGAAAATAAAATGTTTGTTTTATCTTCCATTGATAATGATACTTGAAACCCTTTAGCTAGGTATTGCCAGTAAGAATCTTTAGGAGCTGTCTTATAGATAATTAAATTGTTATATAGATATGATAATTTACTCTTAACATTGATATTATTATATAGAATTCCAAAAATCCAGTTTATAATTTTTGGTACGGTTTAGAAGGATGAGTTATATATTGTTCTACACAGATTCTTAGTGCATGCTGTGACACTCTGAAGAACCTACCAGTCATTAGGGGAGTGGCCATAGGTTGACAATACACGTTGTGTATTCAAAGCTTGCTGGTTTTTAATACATTACAAACAAAATAGGTTACTGTTTTCCCATAAACAAAAAAATCTCTCTATGTGTTTTATCAGGGAAATCTCTTGTAATAGTAAATGGTATTAAAAATCTATGCCACAGTTTTATATCTAGATTTGTGTTAATGAATTTTCTAAACACATCAAAATATTATTTATTGGTGTTAGTTTAGTTAATTTTGTTATACTATACTGTAAATTTAAACTTAAATAGTGCCATATCCTGTTATCTTTGTCACTTACCAAAGCATTTTTTGCTAACTAATTTTCATTCATTAGTATAATGGAGTGTAACTGTTTCCAATTGGAAGAGTATCTAGGATTTATCCAGTTTATCACTATTTTAATTATAGATGCCTTTATATAAGTTTCAATCTCTGGAAATTTTAACCCCCCCCCCCCCCTTGTTCCCATTTTCTGATATGATGAAAATATGCCACTCTATTTCTTTTGGGATACCATAGGAATTTCATCAGAGTTGAAGTGATTTCTTTAGGGATTTTCTTTCCTGGTAGAAGCATAAGGGCTTGTGCTATATATAATATTTTAAGTAACAAAACCATTTTTATCAGTTGTAACCTATCATCAAATGTTATAAACAAATTATTCCATTTGCTTATTAATGTCTTGATTAAGTCTATGTTTCTGGCATAGTTAAGCTGTAAGGTTTCCTCTATATTCTTACCTAGGACTATTCCTAAATAGTCTAGAGTTGAAACTTGGTTTCCAGTAATATGATTAACTGGAACCTGTATGTTCTTTTTTTATTTAATAATAAATATTTTGATTTAGATTTGTTGAAGGAGAGTCCTGAGATTTTTTGGAAATTTGTTGTTACTATATCCACTTCACCTAACACTTCCTTAGAGTTGGGCAAGGTAAGTAAGACATCATCAGCAAACATTATTTTAGAAATATATTGGTTATATATATTAAACCTCTTATCTTTGGGTTATTACGTATTAAGATGGCAAGTATTTCTATGGACAGAGCAAATAGGATAGGGGACATGGGACATCCTTGTCTAGTACCTCTAGTGATTTGGATTGCTTTGGAAGTAAAGGGACCTACTTAGACATATGCTACATTATTTTCATAGATTTTCTTTATCATTGTTATAAAAAAGGGGGAAAATCAGATAACAGTAAGACTTTAAATAACCTCAATTTAAGGAGTCAAAGGCCTTTTGAATATCTAGACCTATTACCAATGGTTCATAGTTTCTTCTGTTGAGGTGATTTATCAGTGTTAATACTCTTTTAATATTATCCATTGTATGTCTGTTATGTATGAAACCAGTTTGGTCTTCATTAATTATTTTGGATATGGGTATTTTCAAACTATTGACCATAATTGACATAAATAGTTTATAATCATTATTCAACAATGAAATAGGTCTATATGAGTTGCAATGATTAGGGTCCTTATTCTCTTTTAATATAGGGGAAATTAGAGAATATCTCCAAGAAGGAGGAATATTTGCTAATATTTGAACTTCAAGAAAGGTTTTATGTAGGAGAGAGATTATAGAAGAAGGGAACTTCCAGGTGCTTTATTAGACTTACTTCCTTTATGAGACTCCACTCTTGATTGGTGGCAGTCTGACTTAAGGTCTGCTGCTTTCACACTGTGGATTCTATTTGTGAGTCAATTTGCAACCTACCTAGTGATATAGGGGTTGATGCCTAGTTTGGTGAGTTTATCAATAATTCCTGAGTGGGAAATGGTATCAAAGGCCTTGGCCAGATCGAGGTCGGCTGTATAAACTGCCTTACCCTCATCCACAGCTCTGTTGACTGACTCAAATAAGTCAACCAGGTTGAGTAGGCATGATCTACTTTTTACAAAACTAATTTGCATGGGATCTAGAGTTTGGACATTCCCTATATCCTTGTTAATTAGGTCCATGATGATGCGCTTCATAGCCTTACATATCAGATCTTCAGGCTAATGGGGTGATAATTCCCAGGGTCGCTCCCCTTTATGGAGAGGAATGACTGTAGCAGTGCGCCATTAGGTAGGGACAAAGCCTAAGGGGAGGCTGTGATTGAGCAGGGCACAGAGATGTGGCCCCAGTTCACTTTGTAGTTCATGCAGAACACATCCAGGGAATATTGTCAGATCCCATGGAAGCTGTATTCTTGGCCTTGGGCAATGCAACTTTAACCTGTGCTGCAGTAATGCAGGCTGCCTGGCATTCCTCTGGTATTGTAATTGGTCCTTTGGGAGGGGAGAGGGGTAAAGTCGGCACTGAATCTGTTGGCCAGTATGTTGGCAATATCTGTTGACTCAGTATAGGAGGTACCCTTGTGCAGTAACTCAGAGCAAACCTGGGTATTGCTGTGGAGAGTCTTGATATAACTATAGAAGGCTTTGTGGTTGTTTTTAGTGTCTGCTGCAATTCTACCTTCATAACTGGCTTTACAAGTTTTGATGAGGGATCTCAACTTTTTGTTAAGGCTAATAAGGGAGTTTTACCAGTCCTGGGACTTTACCTTTTTCTGTACCAGTTTCTTCCTTCTGTTGTAGAGTTTATTAATGGCAGGGGACCACCAGATTGGCTTCCTTTTTTTTGAAGAAGAGTGCCTTGGTTCTGTTGGGTATTGCTAGTTCCATGCATTTATATACGTGTTCATACAGTGCACTGGTGTATGGTTCGGCAGTCGTGCATCAATTTTTCATTGAAATGGGTGCCATGAAGTTACCCACCTATGTTTTTAGGAGCCCAAAGTCAGCTTTGGAGAAGGTTTTCATGGTGATTACCTTTGCGGGAGGTATGAGTGAGATGTGGATTTCCATGGTGATTAGTTTGTGGTTGGATCTAACCAGGGAGGAATTGATTATTGGTGTAGAGTAACATTTGTCCATGTTAGTAATAACCAGATTAAGGATGTTGCTTCCTCTAGTGGGGGTAAGAATGAGCTGGTCCAGTTCTTATAATAATACTTATACATGTGTGTGTGTGTGTGTGTGTGTGTGTGTGTGTGTGTGTGTGTGTGTGTGTGTGTGTGTGTGTGTGTGTGTGTGTGTATGGAAGGGTCTTTTATGCAGGGTTATGAATAAAAATTAGAAAAATACTGAACTGTGTATGCATGCACTTCCCTGGCGGCAGCATGTCATTGCATCTTCTCGGTTACTGTAACTTAATGCTAAATGAACTGAACAGGTCCTGTCCCTACACAAATGGTGTTAATGTCATGATAAAATGTTACATGGTGTGGTTTTCTTTAACAGTGCATGCTGTTTTCTGCACTGGCATGATCGGAGAAAACCACATAGTACTTCATTGATTACTGTTGTGTGTAGTGTTGCAACAATGTTGATCACTGTCACTATGTCTTTCTGTTTCTCTGCGGTGGGAAATTCTCAGCGAGCGCAGTTACTACTTCTTCTAAACAGCATTTTTTTTTTCTGGGAAACTTAGTCATGCTACATGTCTGTTAAAGCAAGCAAAACAGAGTATTATACCAGTCACAGTACAATAATTACACAACTGTGAAGGCCAAATGTAAGGTTAACCCTTACTTGACCGCATTTGCTGGCAGGAAAAAAGGAACGTTCAGAGAGCAGAGTTGCAATAACTGACATGCTGTCAGTACACTGCATAAACAAACAGCAACAGTAGGGGTTTTGTACAATATATTGATAACAGTCCAAAAAGGAGCCTGTACAATTAAAGAAAACACACCATGTAACTTTTTAAAACCATTACAGGGTGTAGTTCAGGATCGGAAACCAGCCGATACTCCAGTGACAAATCTGGTTGCAATAATACGTAAGTACCAGGTAAGCTTTCCTTTTCCTTTCTGCCAATGTCAGACCACCTACCAATTTATCCAGTAACTGCTGTTTGACTAGAACATTAGCAGTCATACCGGTTAGGATGACTAAGAAATGGGCAGCAATTTCTGGTTGCTTAATTTTTTCCAGATTCCCTTTTCTACCATGTAGGCTTGCACATTCCCTATATTGCCTTAGAAGGGGGGCTAACACCTTTGTTCTGCTCTGCCAACTAGTTCTAGAATCTGAAAAAACTTGACTGAAGCCATTACTATCCTCTCAGCATCTGACATTTAAGAATTTCATAATAAAGTGTCTGTGTTTAACAATAACAGTCCTAGAGGCTATCCTGTGGTCCTTTTCAGTTACTATCCCTGAGTATTTATTAAAGAAGTTTGCTGACTGGAAAAGTCTTACTTGAAACAAAACCAATTTTCAGTGGAGAAACACTCCAGACATGTTTTTGTGACGTGGGAGGAAACCCACATGAATGCAGGTAGGACATGCAGACTCTGCACAGAAGGTACCCCAGCCAAGAATCGAACCAGAGAACCTTCTGCTGTGAGATGACAATGCAACCGCTGCACCACTGCAGCATCTGTTAAAGATCACTAGACTCATTCTTCCATACCTTCAAGCACTCTGATAAAGCAGAGTCTATTACACCTTTTGTGATTTTCCGTGTCATATATCTTAGCCTTTTGTATGTAACTAACATTTTAGAAGAGATTCAGAGATTGCAAATATTATAATAAAGTAGTTTAGATAACAAAACTTGCATTTCCACAGTCTGGATAACAAAACTTACATTTCTGCAGTCTGGTAGAGTTACTTGGTATGGTCTACGAGTATTCGTAGGTCACTAACTGTTGTGGCTTAAGACATGAATTAATATGCTGCAATTGTTGTTGGCATACTCTGCTAATGTCCTGAGGTATTTGGTGTCTTGCAGTACCTCTTTAGTCAGCCTGTAAGTGATATGATTACTTCTTGGGTGCTCTTAGAGATCCATGTATTAGGGAAGTGCTCACCAGGCTTTCCTCTTGTTAAGACACATTTTTAAGGTATTGTTCTAACTTGTGTTTAAAAGAAATGCATTCTAGGTCATCCAAGGACTGTTTCCCACATTACAGAGTGTAGTGAAACTGTAATTATTTTGCCAAAAGAGATACTTAAGATAGTAAACACAGTTAATAAATCTCAGCATGTGGTAATGTGCTTTTGTTAAGCAGCCATGTCCATGCATGGAACTGAGTATGCCATGATAAATAGAAAGTATTTATAACAGTATTGATCTTGGTGTGTTTGGTATCAAACTCATGTGGACTACTTAACATTCCTTCTGAGAATATGGAACAAATAAGGTCAGTTATTTATTTTTGTTTATTTGACCACAGAAGTGGACTGGATGCAAGTGTCCTCTTTCAGCAGTGAGCTAGTTACTGACATCTTAGAAGACATTTGGAGAATACAAATATTGCAGCAAAGTAATTTAGATAAAGGACTTCAGTAGAGAATAACTACATTGATGTATAAAGTAAAGGTCATTTGCAGCTTACATCCCACACCTTAGAACATAGTCAAGTTAAATCCAATCAACAACATATGCAGAGCTATTAATTACATTCCACCAGTAGAGTAGATGGAAATAAAAACCAGATGACCAAACTTTTCCTATAGATAGCGCATCATATCAAGGCTTGGCTAGGTTAATCAATAACGTATATGACTATTACTCAAAGGGTTGTGGGCTCAAGTCCCACATTAAGCAACTTCCATTTTTTTGCCGGACAGTTGGCACAGAGGATTAAGTAGCTGTTGACAAGTTATTTCCTGCAGTACAGAGGTCAAGGGTTTGATTCTCTCAGTCTCCATTGTCTAACTATGTGACTCTGAACAAGTCATGTAAAAGACAGTACTCCTAGGCTGAGTCTGAAAAAGGTCCATGAAGAGTGGTGCTTTACCCTGGTCAACAAATATGAATATAGATAAAAAGGGTATTTAATTAATGTATGAGTTATAGTAATACAGTTATTTATTTATTTTTATTTTTATTTATAAATAAGAACTTTATCCCTACAAAATTCCAAGAAGAACTCGCATCATGCAATTGGTCAGTCCTAAAATACTTGCCCCTGGATGAAGCTGTTGCTCACTTTAATAACAAATTCCTAGCTAACCCACAAAAGTTTTGAGCAGGTATAAATAAACTGTTGCATCCAGAACAAACCACCACTCAAGGTCCTGCAGCCACTATTGATAAACTACCAGAGGATGTTGCAAACGCCTTTAATAGTTTCTTCACTGAGACTATTCAGTCCCTCACTAGTCAGCTACCTCCAAGCCTTCCCAGCTATAATATCACCACTCCCAGCACCCAACTCTCCTTTAGCTTTCAACCAGTTTCTACATTGTTCATTTGAAGTCTAATCAAATAACTAAAACCAACTACTCTATCTATCTACTGACCTTCTCCCTGCTGAGTATCTGCAAAAAGCTGCAGATGCCATAGCATATCCCATCTCCATTCTAATCAACCAAACCATAGCAGAAGCTTCCATCCCAATAATCTGGAAAATATCCTATGTCATACCACTCCATAAAGGAGACAGCTCCACTGAACTGACTAATTTCTGACCCATAGCTATAATGTTAAAAACAGGTACTGTTGAAACAGAAACCGAACCAGCGAGATGGCAAAACTGAATATTTATTTGACGCGCTTTTCGTTAGCTTAATAAGCTAACTTCTTCAGAAACAAGAAATACAAGTACATTTCCACACTCAAATATATAACATAGCGTACATCATGTGCTACCAATCAAGCAAAACCCGCCACTTTAGCTAAGGTTTAAATTAAATTAAATTTAAAGGTAAATTAAAATTAGAGAATGCTCTAGCCAAACATGTACAACAGTTTAATGACCATAATTTTAGATATGCAGTTACTGACAGCGTTAATTTGGACAAAAGAGGGGGTCCAGCACCATTAAGGCTCGAGGAGCTTGAATTACAATGACAGATTAAGCTTAATGCTTATAACTCGCCAGGGCTTAATGACACTTGTTCTATTAGCAGTGTATTAAAACTAAAAAGCCTGAAACGTTAACTTAGTACTTAGCTATATTTACACTATAATTTATGTACATATGTCTATACTTTTAGATATTTGTATAGTTGTTTTATTATTATTTTTTAGATTGTTGATATATTTTTATGCAGTACTTAGTTAGGGATTATACTTGTATTATGTTTAGTATATTATTTTATTTATATTTATTTATTTTATTTTACATTTGTTAACCGGGATGGTCCGACTGGATACATGTCCTTTTTCAGCGGAGGCCCAGGGAGAAAAGCTCCAACAGAGTTACATTGATAATTAGGTACAGTAAATGAGCTGAAAGAACTTAACAAAAACATAGGCTATTTACATACAAGTACAAGACTGCCATTACTATTTCTGAGATTACTACAAATGTAACATTAATAACATATTAGCAAGGACGGTAGGCAGTATAATGACATAGAGTTAGACAGGATACATATTTCTTTATCACAGTATACAAAGTACTTATCATCTTAGCTAGTTGTTTATGTTTTAGTTAATGGCACAGAGCTAGTCTGGGTTTGAGCAAGGACATAGCCAGTGTGACTTGAAGTGGAGTTTTAGACTATTTTTGAATTGACTTAGAGAAGTTGCAAGCGTGATGTTATTTGGGAGAGAGTTCCATATTTTACCAGTGGTGTTGGCAAATAGCGCATCACCACCTAGGTTGAGAGATTTAGTTGTTTGGACAAGGAGTCTGTTTGCTGAGTGAAGGCAGCTTAGATTGGAGTAGGGAGTCATTAAGTTTTTTAATGCTGGGGTATTCTCAGGTTGTTTAAGGATTTTGAAGGCCTCTATGAGTTGGGACTGGTGAAGAAGGTGTGGGAATTCTATCCATCCAAGCTTTTTCAGGTTAGTACAGTGGTGTGTTCTGTAGGGTACACATGTAACGAACCTGGCAATGTGATTATAGCAGGATGAGAGCTTGGCCAGATCAGATTTGTTAAGGTGAGTGAGGACAGGAGAGGCATATAGTAGGGTAGAGAGAAGGTGTGAACGGGCTGTGGCTGCCCTGGCATTTGGGGTAAGGAAGGCTTTAATTCTATATAGGGTCCCAAGTTTCTTGTTGACTGACTTAATGGCTTGGTTGATATGTATATCAAATCTGAGTTTATTGTCAATGTTTACTCCTAATAGCTTTGTATAGGTGTCTGGGGAGATGATGGTCCCATTATTGGATTTTATAGTGAAGTTTAAGTCGGAGATCTATTGGTTGGGTAGAAGAGAAGTAACTTGGTTTTGTTTGGATTTAAGATCAGGAGATGGTTGGCAAGCCAGTTTTCGACTTTGGTGAAGCTATGTTGGGTGGTAGTTAGTAGATTTGCAAGAGAGGCATTGGAACATATTATAGTCGAGTCATCTGCATATTGAATGCAGGTGGCTTCAGGGATGACTGTTTGGATGTCGTTTATGAAGACTGAAAAGAGGAGAGGTCCTAATATGAAACCTTGAGGAACTCCTATGGTATTTGGTAGTAGGCAGGAGAGCTTGTTTTGCCACATTACTGCTTGTTGTCTCCCAGTGAGGTAAGCTTGAAACCAGTCAAGGGCTGGAGTATCTAGATACAGGGTTTTTAAGTATATAGAAGTAACTGATGGTTTACCATATCGAAGGCTTTCGATAGGTCCAGGAAGAGAGCGGAGGATATTTTTTATTATTCCGGTTAAGATTAATGTTTTCAGTAAAAGAGAGGAGGGCAGTGGTTGTATTATGATGGGGTCTGAATCCATGTTGAGAGTCTGTGAGTAGTTTATTTTGGGTTAGATAGAGCATTAGTTGGTTGTGCATGCACTTTTCCATAATTTTGGCAAGTGGTGATAGTATGGCTATAGGTCTATAGTTGGATAGTTCTGTGGATGAACCTCCTTTGTGGAGTGGAATAACATAGGATATTTTCCAAATTGAGGGATTGAGGCCTCGGTTATGGTTCTGTTAATTAGGATTGAGATAGGGTAGGCTATGACATCTGCAGCAATTTGCAGGTATTCAGCCGGCAGAAGATCGGCTGAAAGGGTGGTTGGCTTCAGTTTTTCAAAAGGGATCTGATAAAGGATGTGGACACTGGCTGGAAGTTAAAAGAGAGTGGTGAGTCGGGTATAGTGTTTATAGAAGTGTGGGGAGGAGAAAGTTGGTTAGCTAATGACTGGATGGTTTCTGTGAAGAAAGTATTGAATGAATTGGCTATATCTTCTTGGCTCTTGTCAGATAATGTTCCTGGGGTCGGAGTAGTGGATTTGCCTGGTTGGAGAAGTTTATTTATGCCTGCCCAGTACTTTTGAGGGTTATTCTGATGTTTATGTTGCAGATTGTAGAAGTAATTTTTCTTATCTAGTATGATGGCTTTTTAGTCTCATTTCTAAGTTGTTGGAATTTGATACGATCTAGGGGTAGTTTGGTAGTGCGCCATTTATCCCACGCTTTGTCTCTAGTTGTTATTTTGGTTTTGGTGTCTGTTGTTAGCCAGGGTGCTAGTTGAGTTTTAATTCTTATTGAGCGTTTAGGGGCATGCGAGTCAAGTATAGTAAGGAATGAATTGTTAAATGATGACACTGCCTCATCAAGGGGAAGGAACTTTAGTTTTGTCAAGTTACATGATTTGAGTTCAAGTTGAAATTTAGTTGGGTCAAAGTTTTTCTTGGATCTGATAGACGTATAAATAGGTAAGCTTGTACAATTAATTTTGTCTTTCATGATGTATGTGAGCAGGTGATCACTAAGATCATTAGGGAGAGTTCCAGACATATAGTTCTGGGGATGACTGTTGGTGAGTATCCAGTCTAGTATACTCTCTTTTTGGTTATTGTTACCTGTACGTGTGGTAGATGATATTATCTGAGAGAATCCATGTAGGTTAACAGGGATGGGGTTGGACTGTGCTGTGCATTGGTTCCAGTCAATATTAACATCGCCCAGGACAATGGTTTCTTGAGGGTAGTTGTTGGCTATCCAATGTAGAATGACCTCTAGTGTTTCTACATTGTTCCCAGGGGGAATATAGGTGACAATTAGGTTAATGCCCTTATGATTATTTAGTAGAATTTTTAGAGCTAGTATTTCAGTGTTAGAGACCTGGGGTGGTTGTATAGGGTTAGTTATGATGTTAAGTGTGCTATTATATAAGACGGCTATTCCACCTCCTCTTTTCTTTACTCTGTCTGCCCTATGTATATTGTAACCAGGAGGCAGGATCTCATTGTCTTTGGTTGATGGCCGGAGCCATGTTTCAGATAGACACATTATGTTGGGGAAGTATGTGGCTAGTACAGCATGCAGGCTATGTATTTTATTGTTTAGGCTTCTAATGTTTAAGTGGCATATTAGGAGGGAGTTGACCAGTCGGTGGGAGAGTGGTGGGCTGGTAGGATTTTGAGTTAAGGTTGGGCCTGGATTAGGATGGATGTCCCCATCTTTGGTTATGTTTTTTCTTAGATACGCTAGTAGTCTGATAACTTTGAATAGTAGTTTTAGTTCATATTTGGATTTTGGTGTTGATTGGAGTGGTTTTTTTAGAAGCAAGTGGTTGGAATTTATAATTTTTGGGGTAGTGTAGTAGTGGGCAAGTTCCGCAGTCAGTGGAGGTAGGGGGGTCTTGGTTTGGCATTTTGGATAAGAGAAACCTACGAATGTGAGATTTTCATAGCTAGTAAGAAAGTATGGCAGAATTAAGAGTGGTAAGATAAGAGGAAGGAGTTTATAATTATTTATAGACATGTTATATGTCATCAATGGGTGGGGTCAATGTGCTTCAGAGGAATAGTAGTGGTTAAACAGTAAAATGATTAAAAGTAAAGTGGCTAAAAGTAAAGTAAAACAATCAAAACCTATTAGAAATACTTAAACCAAAATGCCCCCCAGGCAAAAACCTACTATCCTTTAACATAGCTCGTCTTTGGAACTCACTCCCACCATCCATTAGTACCATCTCTAATCTTTATACGTTCAAAAAATCTCTTCATACTCATCTTACGTCCCAATGGGAATGCTCTTGTTCCCATCCATCATAAAAATATGGAACCCTTCATCCTCCATTCATTCACTTCCTACTCAACAAAGCCTATATACTCATTACTTTCTTCAAATCTAACCACACTATACAACAATATAATCCTATCTCTTTAAAGCCCTAACACACCTCTCATTTATTGTACTTCATTTAATATATCGCATTTTTGAATGTACCTCAAATGCATAAGCAATGACTGTATTCTCTTTTACATTGTATAAGTAGCTTAGCTCTATTGTTTTCACCTTGTCTGTTAGTTTGCTTTAAGAGCTTTTTCAAGTGTATGTACATATTCTGTATGTCTGTTTTTTGGAGCTTTTCTCCCCAGGACTCCATTGAAAATGGGTTCCTTTAGGCCCAATGGACTATCCTAGTAAACCAACTGCAAATAAATAAAATAAATAAATAAATAAATAAAGTGGTGGTGGGGGGGGGGATTGGAGAGGAAGTTGTGTAGGTTGGAGAGGAAGTAGGGGTGTGGCCTAGTGGCTATAAATGTAGACACAGTGGGGGCGGGTGGGATAAGGGGGCAGGCAGGGGAGCAAAGCGAGCCCGAGCGTAGTGAGGGCGAAGCAGAGCGGGGCTAACCTAGTCCCAGTTTTTGGTCCTATGAGTGGGGTAAATAGTCTGATAGTGTAAGTAAGCAGATTGGAGGACAGGCTTGAAATTCAACATAAACATATACAGTTGTAAAATGTCTAATACAATTCAACATAAATAGGCATTTACAGTTGTAAAACACTTACTGGAGAGACACTGAGCCTTCATGGGGCCTGTAGCAGAGTGGATTGTAGTTTTACAAATGGTGCCTGCCACAGGTAATATTTATTAACTCTGGGATTGTCTTAAGGTAATAAACAGGGAAGGGAGGGAGAACAAGGGTGTGAGCAGGCAGTTCTTTGTACTGCTGCTAATGAGCCAAAGCAAGACAAGTATGTGTTAAGAACAATCACAATTGACCAAGGACTGCTCTGAAACTGTATGTCTTGTCTTAATTTCTCAGGTGGAAAACCAGGATAACCTTGTATCAGTAGGCTACTGTGGTATAGTTTAAATAAACAAACACACAG
This sequence comes from Protopterus annectens, assembly GCF_019279795.1. Lineage (NCBI taxonomy): Eukaryota > Metazoa > Chordata > Ceratodontiformes > Protopteridae > Protopterus > Protopterus annectens. Next base: position 528,409,660 of record NC_056750.1, on the reverse strand, counting down.
TATTGATCAGTTATTGATACTATTTGCTAACAGAAGGGAATAAGAGAAAGTGGAAGATGTGTGTGTGTGTGGTGGTGGTGGTGGTGGTGGGGGGGGGTGCTTACAGCCAAAGCACAGTGCTCTCCAGGGGAAAATGAAGATTGGCTCAAACAGTTAGACACATACTCAAAGTTAACTGTAGCTGTTTGCAGACAGTTCAGACCCAGACTGCACTTTTCTTATAGGAATGTTAAAGGTGGTACTGGAGTTGAATACTTAAGAGTGGTGTTAGGTTCAAAGTTAACTGTAGCTGTTTGCAGACAGTTCAAACCCGGACTGCACTTTTCTTATAGGAATGTTAAAGGTGGTACGGAGTTGAATACTTAAGAGTGGTGTTAGGTTCAAAGTTAACTGTAGCTGTTTGCAGACAGTTCAGACCCGGACTGCACTTTTCTTATAGGAATGTTAAAGGTGGTACCGGAGTTGAATACTTAAGAGTGGTGTTAGGTTCAAAGTTAACTGTAGCTGTTTGCAGACAGTTCAGACCCGAACTGCACTTTTCTTATAGGAATGTTAAAGGTGGTACCGGAGTTGAATACTTAAGAGTGGTGTTAGGTTCAAAGTTAACTGTAGCTGTTTGCAGACAGTTCAAACCCGGACTGCACTTTTCTTATAGGAATGTTAAAGGTGGTACCGGAGTTGAATACTTAAGCTAACTGTAGCTGTTTGCAGACAGTTCAGACCCGGACTGCACTTTTCTTATAGGAATGTTAAAGGTGGTACCGGAGTTGAATACTTAAGAGTGGTGTTAGGTTGGAGAGACACTGAGCCTTCATGGGGCCTGTAGCAGAGTGTATTGTAGTTTTATATTAGTTCATTTTATGCTGTTTGTTTTGTATATTTATATATATACTCATATTCATAAGCTTATTATAGTATTAATCTGGTATTTGAATTTATTAGCTTTGTGCGAACTTTAGGTTCGATTCTTATTTCAACAGTGTTATGTTTGTTGGCACTGATTCTTGTATGTTTTGAGGTGCCAGGATGTTGGTACCTTTAAATTTAATTTAATTTAAACCTTAGTTTCGCTTGATTGGTAGCACATGATGTACGCTATGTTATATATTTGAATGTGGAAATGTACTTGTATTTCTTGTTTCTGAAGAAGTTAGCTTATTAAGCTAATGAAAAGCACTTCAAATAAATATTCAGTTTTGCCATCTCGCTGGTTCAGTTTCTGTTTCCACAGTACCTGTTTTTAATTTTATAAGTTTTGGTGTTTGTTTTTACCATAGCTATAATGTCACCACTGGCTAAAATCATGGAAAAATGCATCCATAGTCATCTCCTACATTATCTGATTCAAAACAACCTACTGGCCAGCTCTCAGCATGGGTTCAGGCCACATCATAGTTCCACCACAGCCCTCCTTGCCTTCTCTGATGTCATAAACAATAACCCCAATAGTAACAAATTATCCTCTGCCCTCTTTTTGGATCTCTCCAAAGCTTTCGATATGGTTGATCACCAACTACTAATTCACACACTAAAGACTATGCGCTTAGACACTTAGGCTCTGCAGTAGCTCCAGTCCTACTTGAGCAGTAGACAACAGGCCGTTCTATGGCAAAACAAACTTTCTAACCTCCTATCCAACACACTGGGAGCTCCCCAGGGCTCTATACTTGGACCTCTCTTGTTTTCCATATTTATCAATGACCTCTACACTGTCATCCCAGATGCAAAATGCATTCAATATGCAGATGACTCCACCTTGATTGGCTCTGCTACCTCCCAGTCTGATCTACAAATATTATCCCAGAACACTTTTAATACAGTTGAAAATTGGCCAACTGATCATCACCTGATCTTAAATCCCAATAAAACAAAACTACTACTGTTTTCCCCTACTCACAGGTCCACTGTATCATCATTCTCTATAAAATCTAACAACGGTACCATAACCCCCCCAGACACCTACACAAAGCTTCTAGGTGTTACTGTATATAATAATCTCAAATTCAATATGCATGTCAATCAAACTATTAAAACCATCAATAAAAAAATTGGCTCACTCTATAAGATCAAACCTTTCCTGACTCCACCTGCTACACTCGCCATTGCACGTTCTCATCTTCGTTCAACTCTTCTTTATGCTTCTCCTTTATTCACCATCTTAAGCAAAACTGAACTTAATAAACTATCTAGCTGTTATAATCACATTGCCCAATTAACCACCGGCATGCCATACAAGACACACCACTGTAAAAAACTAAACTATCTAAGATGGTTAGAATTGCCATGCCTATTTCAGTATAACCAACCTTTAGTGGCACATAAAGTACTTAACTGGCCAGAAAGCACACCTGCACTTAAAAATATTATCAATCCCTACAGCAACCTCAGACCACTTTGCTCCTCTAACAGATTGCTAGTACAAACTGTCAAAATCAATAATTCAGCCGGTGACTCTCTGTTTGCCAACTATGCTGGTAAAACCTGGAACTCACTGCTTGCTGATATTGCTCTAGAATCCATCCTAAGTCAATTCAAGAAAAGTCTTAAACAATATTTTAAATCACATTGGCTATATCCTTATTCCAAGCCAGATTAGTCCTTTTTCTATGTTTGCGTTCTAATTCATTCTTAACTGTGTGGAATTTTTTTATGCCTTTAACCTTATGTAAATTAAATCCTTGTGTGATTATATTATGTGTATAGCTGAACAGAACTTGTAAACTTTATCAAGATTTATGTTATATTGTTGTTTTTACCTTAGAGCTTTTCTCCCTGGGCTGCCGCTGAAAATGGACATGTATCCAGTCTGACTATCCCGGTCAACAAATGTATAATACATAAATAAATAAATAACTAAAATCTTAAACTATTGTAAATATTTACAATAACACAGGTATGTTCATCTTTCTAATCTGTGGCTACCTGACCTCCACAATAGGCTTCAATTGCACTCCAGCATACCCATTTCAGATTCATTATTGCACCATCTCAAACATTCCAAAGTCACTCCCATCACTGAGAGTACACTTTCCTTCTCAGACTTCTCTCATCATATCAAGACAAGGCAAACATTAAGGGGTACTTGCAATAAGGGATGAGAGAGAGGAGAAGGTGGGACATCTTCATCTCATTCTTGCAGTTTCCCACTATTAAATTAAACCCTGATTGTTTTTAGCTGTGGTAGGTCACTTCTGGGTTGCATTTGTTCAAATATTTTTTCCTTGAAGATCCACACAATTGCATTTTGTTAGCCGCTGCTGTCTCTGTCAGCAACTGACATAACTCCAAAATCCGCAATTTATTATGTTCAGCTCAGTTTAAGTTTTTATTGTGCCAACCAGTTCTTATAACAATACGTATACAAGTGTGTGTGTGTGTGTGTGTGTGTGTGTGTGTGTGTGTGTGTGTGTGTGTGTGTATACCTGATGTCCCTGACCTTCTCTTTTTATTCTATCTAAAAACTGACATTCAACTAAAACATGAATCAAATACTCAATCACTATCCTTCCACAGCAACATGGTTGTGATTCACAATTTATAGCATACCTGCTGTTTAGGACATCACTACCAAATAATTCACATCTGTATTTTAGGAATACCTTTAAAATGTTCCCGATTTTGATAATATAAAGATATTCAAGGCTATTTGAAAAGCTCATTTGCCTTGTAAAAAACTCGAGTTTCTGCTTTGGGTTATTTTTTCCTTTATCACTTAATCTCCATTAATTCAGTTTGCACTTCAACTAATAGTTACATATTACTAATATTACTATTGTTATCATCATCATCATCATCATTAATAATGTTATTAGTATCATTAACAACTCTAATAACTTTTGGTTACACTGTCAGAGTTCCTACTCTATCTGTATTACAAGAAAGCATAATATTGGAGTTAAAGCCAATTTATCCCCATATACCTCCTGTAGCACCTGTTTCAACCCCCCAATAAAGTTTCTATCTTCATGAACTCCCAACTATATGATCCCAAGTTCCTCTATTCCCAACTTTGTATCAGCAGCAATCCTCACTCAGTCAAGGGAACATCTTTCCTAGCCTTTGTGATGTATAGGCAACGCCAGGCAAATATTCTAAACTTGCCTGATTATGTAGCCAGTTAAGATAAAGCACTTATTTTTGCCATACCAGTTTTGTACATTAGTACTCCAAACCCTCTCCCTACTTCCTCATAACCTTTTCCAATTTTCCTCACCTTGCCCTCTTGCATGACCCTGTAGTCCTCATGTAATGTGATCGTGCTTGTTTTCTTTCCTTCCCTTTCCAGGATTGACTACTGCACCAGTGATGAGCTCTGCCCTACATTCATCATCATTGTCATCTTTCTAAACCTCTTTATCATAGCAAGATAAACGTTCCTATATTCTGCAGCTATTGTATGCTCTTCTCTCATTTTGTTCACGTCTTTAGTCCATCCCCCATGTACTAAGAGATATAAATATTTCAGACCCATGCCCCATCTGCTCATTTACTAGAACACATTGCGATTTTGGCCATCCTGCTGTCTTGCTCCTATTGCTAAACCTGTTTATCATCACCTTTTATCACTTTCACTTTCTTTCCAAATTAACGTTATGATGTTTAGTCAGATTATTAGCTACAAGCACCTTTTCAATGACTCCATGGCCCTTCAAGCAAAAATTCATCAAATTTGATGCTCCAAGTCATGCTGCTTTTCCTAATAGCACCTATTTTAAGTATTGCCCAATTATTTACATCCATACATCGCTTGTAAATTTTCATTTGTAATGACTTAATGTACCCATGAATGTCTGTCTCTCCAGCCCACCCTATCCCTTTCAGCAATGTCATAATTTCCCATGCCACCCTGGGCCATCCAGCTTCCCAGTTCCCACATAAAGTTCTGCATCCATTTCTTCTTACATTGCACACCCTCCATTAATGTTACTTGACACAATAAAGCTTGTACAAATTACAGAAATTGTGGGAGCACAGACATTTGCAGCACTGCAACTCTGTGGTCTGGCTCCAATATTAAGGCCTTCCAGATGGCAAAGAATTTCATCACTTTTGCCATTATTGCTTTAAGTTTTGGCCTGAATGAGCCTTCCAATGTATACTTCCAAAAGATACACAACACTTCCTCAGTTCGCACCACAATAAAAACAGGAATTTGGATTTAAAATTTTCCTGTAGGCTGTAAATTGAAATGTAATTACTGGATTTTAATTATATTAATTTTATATCCTGAAATATCTTTACATTCCTTTAACACCTTTAACAGCTTTCTTACACCAGTCTATGGATCATTTGGGCAATTATATTATAAAACAACATTACCAACTTCAATTGTTTTGAAACCCAGGCACACTCTTTGATGTCTCATTCTGATATTTATATTGTTAGTGGTTATCTATATTGTTAGTGGTTCTAGTTAGAACACTAATAGTAAATACAACAAGCTGAAGTTCTTATCTCATTCCTCCCTTCAGTTTTATGGATCCTGATAACATTTCTGTAATGTTGATCCTTGCTTTTGATCCCTCCACATATTAGCACATTAATAACATTCACAGGGAAGTCCTTTATTTCCATCACTGAAACAAAATCTCCCATTACTTTATACTGAATGCTTTTTCCATGTCCAGCTTCAATAACATAACCTTGTTCTTCTCCTCTTGAGCACTTTGAATTATCAGTAAAGTCCTTATTATGTTGTCAAATGTTTGGTGTACTTCTACAAACCCAAACTGGTCCAGATGAATCAAGCTCAGCAACAATGTTACCAATCACTCAGTCCATACCATTACAAAAATCATTTAAATAGGGTTTAATACTGAGATGTGATTATAGGTGGATATCTATCAAGGATATTTATGTTTCTTGAGCAAAGGTGTTGCTTTCTTCCAGGAGTCTTGCATCTCTCTTACTTTTTACAAAATTCAACAAAGAAACTCACAACTTTATCATCACACTCTCTCCCATTTTCCAAAACTCAGCCAATAAGCCATCCCATCTTGTAGTCACTTATTTAATAGTGTCTATTGTCTTCTTCCCAGACAGTGGTTTCAGGAGTCACTCTTAGCAATCTAATTAATAATAATAGCACCCATTTCTAAAACAAGTTGGCCCACAGTCTTTTTTCTGGGGCAACTTGGGAGAAAACCTAAGTTAAGTGACTTGCTCAGGGTCACACAGTGGGCAAATGAGGGGTGTATCTGTATCACAGAAATTTAGAACACAACTTTATCCTCTGCACCAACTGCTAGACATTATGTTTAAACATCCCCTGATGCAACCTCTTCCCCAGCTTGACTCATTTCACTTATTACAGCCCCTGTTAATGTCTTCTGAAAACTTACAGTACTTTTCCTTGGTTTCCTCTTACACAGCCCGGCTCATCCTTTATCTTGTGTGTCTGTCATGTGGTCAGCAATGCTTTCATCACATGCTGAGTGATAGAAGAGAAATGGATAAAACGACATTCACTGACAGTGGATTTTTCTTTTTTTTTTCTCCACAGTTGTGCTATTTCAAAGTGGGTATATTTAAGTTTGGCAGTGGGGGTGCAGATAAATCTTCTCCACTAAGTTACTTCGACTGTGTGGTGAAAGTTGTTTCATTTACTTTTAGTCACTCAGCAGTCAAGGAAATTGTTTTTGATTGATTGGTATGTATCCCTTTATCTAACATACTGACTTTTCTATGACCTGTTTTTTTAACATATGTGGCAATACATTAACGTATCTGGAGGATCCTTTAAAATAAAGAAATTAACCACTACTTTTTGAAACTATAGCTTCCTATCCAAGAATTGCAATAAAACTTTTCTGGCCATTCTTAGCTTTTCCTTTTCCATGTCAGTCTATTCAGCTTAGTGAGCCAGTGATTTACACTTTATTAGATTGTTGCATATATTTTGTTTTAATTTCCTGACATCCATTGTTTTCCTATTAATCTTCTTTCTCATCTGTCTTTTGAACTCTTTCTATCCATGTATTGTATCATCTGGTCCTTGGTTCATCCCCTCCACAAACATTTCCTTTAACAGCTGGCTTAACCTAATTTTTTTGTTCAATAAATAATTTAAGAAACACCACTGTCTGGTTCTCACACAGTTATCCTGCATTCCTAGTGGACTAAATAACGGAACATAATTTGATATCTTAACTTGTTCCACTCAGATGTCATTAAATGTGTATATGTGTTCTTGATGTATCAATATTTCATCAATTGCAAAAGAAACAGCAGCAACAACTCAGGAACAATGGATGGTGGAATGGAAACTGCTCGTACGACAAGACAGTAAAATAGTAATGTTTTAATATACAAAAATCTATCAATAATTGTTACAGGTTAAGCGCTTTCGACTGTTACCCAGTCTTCTTCAGAACAAAGTCAATAGATTCACATGCAACATTTATATGCTGATAGCAGTGTAATAATTGAATAATTAATTATAAAAAAACGCCAATTTTGTTGAAGTCACAAGAACACAAACAGCACATAAGCCTTAAAAGCATATATAAACAAAGAATTATACTAAAAAGGTTATGCAGGTTCTACAATAAATTGATGTTAATCATAAAAAACTTCCTAATAAAATACCATTCCTAATAATACTGTAAATATTTTATATTATTTTGTAATGAAAGTTAATTTCTTATTGAAATTCCTTGTAAAAAGATTTTTTGTGTATATATATTAATTTAAAAAAATATAAAAAAATATCAATGTGTGACTAAGCATCATGCCAATGTGCAAAAAGTGTTTCAATACCTCTCTCATGTTCTTTCTTAAACAAGAAGACATCTACAAACCCCATTTATTAACAATATTTTTGCAAAAAAAAATTTTAAGTTGCAGATAACCTTTTTCTCCAAGACCCCTCATTTGCATCACTGGCTGTTATTGTCAGGTTCCAGTCTTCCATTTATTATGCCACACATTCCTTGAATACTACTGTATGGGCCAACATATTTCTTAATACCCCTTTATCTATGTGGGTGGTGGGATGTAGGCTGACCCTACCATTATCCTTTGTTTAGTGTCCCATCATGTTTGCTAATGTCTCCTTGAATTGCAGAAGACACCTTTGGGCTATTAGTACAACTACTCCCCTTCTCATTGCCACTTGAGATTTTATTTATTTATTTATTTATTTATTTCTCATTTGTTTATTAGGTTAGTTCCATTAGGCTAGTATCCTCTTTATAAGGGAGAGCCAAGGTAATATTTTGGTCATGGCATTGTGGAACTTCCCCTACTCTTGGTATTCGGGGAAGAGTTTGTGTGTTACACATCCTGACTTCTTGTTCCCATTCCAGGTGCAGAGGCAGCCCAGAGGAACAGGGAGAAAACATGGCTGCTGAGAGCCAAAGCATTTTGGAACTGAAGTGTGTTGAAAATGGAGGTAAAATGGTAGAGTCATTACTAGAATTGCTTTCACATGATGTGGAAGCAAATAGAACATTGTTTGCTGATGGTGAGGAGATCAGGAAGGAGATGGAACTTAATACAGTGGTGGACATGAATTCAGAAGAATTTTTTCAGAAAAACCTATTTAAGTGTCAGAATCAGCAGAAAAAATGTGTTATTTCAACCCTCCAGTAGGGAGGGTTGTGGGATGAGTATCTGGAGATGCTAATTAACCAGAGGGAGCCAGGAAGTGCAGCTGCTACATCATGGAGTAACATTATGGAAACAAATAGAAGAGGGCAAAAAAGAGAAGGAAAAAGAGTCAGAGAAAGTTCCAGAAAAAAAAAAGTCCTATGCTCAAATGGTGGAAGGAGAAGACAGAGATTAAGGAAACAAAGAAAACATTTGTTGTCTGGGTGAGCAGTAAAAAAGAAAAAGGCTTGGACAGATATGAGGTATGGGACAATGTTATTGCACCTTTGGGAGTAAAAGCCAAATAGATAAGAGCGTTCATTTTAATTAACAAAGAAACTTTTTGTGACTTGTTTTTTGAAGCTGGTCAGGCCATGGAAAACATTTTGGTGTCCTATGAAAAAAAAGAAAGCAGACCTTCCATGGTTAGAATATGTGGTGAAATCCTTTTTCAGGCAAAACAAAATTTGGTTTAGTTTAGAGCTGAAGTGGAAGCAAAAGAACTGAGTGAATATTTGCTAACAATATGCAAAGAAGCGTTGGACATTACTAAAATCTATGATGAAAGATGTTTATAGACTGGGGATTGGGAATGTGGCATTATTTTGAAAATGGAAAATGACAACATAGTACACATATCTAGTATTATTAATGTGCATAGCAACAGAAATTTTGTAAGGTACAGAGGACAACCAAAGACTTGTTATTTTTGTGGAAAAAGTGATCATTTAATTAATGTGTGTGACAAGAAAGATGTTATTTATGTAGTCAGACAGGTCATAATGCAATTAATGTGAAGTGAAATTTAAGAAATGTGGTAATGCAGGATATTCATGGTTAGAATGTGAGATAGAAACACAAGAAAATTAAAAAAAATCAAAATGAAGATGAAATTATACAAGAAAAAAATTAGAAAATGTTGCACAAGAGCACACACAACAAGAAAAAACATATAGACTGTATTTAAATTTAAGGGCAAAGACAAAGAGAAGGAAAATGAAAGAGAAACACAGGAAACAAGTGGAGAGTGGCAGATAATAAAAGGCAAGATAAATTCAATAGGAAAAAGGGTTAGGGAAAGAAAAAGAAAATTTAAAAATATAATGGTTAAAGAAAATAAGAACTGTAAGAAAGACAAGGGATAAGAAAATTATTTTAATAACTGTTTTATAAATCTTAAATATTGAATTTGAATGTGAACAGTATGAAAACTGTTAAAAGAAAAATTAATATTTTACAATGGTGTGCTGCAGTAGATGCTCAAGTAATGGTGTTTGAAGACATTAGAATATTAACAGAAGAAGAAAGGGTGCAAACAGAAAAGCTTTGTAATGGTACTATTATTTGGAACATAGGCAAAGAAACGTGCTCAGGTATATGGATATTATGCCAAGAAAATATAAAAATATTAGCTATTACAATAGTAGAACTGGGCTGAATAACAGTAGTGGATATATGATGGAAAGAGAAACAGTGTTTAAAAGTATACCTAATTATGTCTGTGTTAACATTGATCTAATAATGACAGGGGATTTTAATTGTAATTTGAGAAATAAAAATAATAGTTGTGATATTAAAATGATTGCTGAAATTATGAAAAGTGGAAAATTAAAAATATGGGAAAAATAAACACTGGATTTATAAAAGAAATTAAATTAAGACAGAAGTTGATTATGTTTTTGATATTAGAAGGTCTAAAAATTACAGAAAAAGGGATCAAATATTTCTGAATTTTCTAATCATGTGGTGATTTGGATAAAAATTCATGAACATGAGGAGCATATTAAACTAGGAAATGGTATAAAAACAGTAAATGAAAAAGAGAATCAGAAGAAAGAAAATAAATTATAGAATTATGGCAACAACATATTGGTATGAGAGACTTTTATGAAAATTGGAAAATTTGGTGGATTCAATTTAAAAAGAAATATACAAATTAGTTTTACAATGCATAGAAAAAGAAAAAAAGAAAAAATGGAATACACAATATTAAGTAAAAAATATTTAAAGATTTAATAAAGAAGAAAAATTCATTTTATGAAAAAGAAAAAGAATTATATAGATGAAATCAGGATTAGGTTAATAAATTATTATATAAGCAAAAATATTGTTTACAAGGAAAAAAATAAGAAGCAGCACCATACATATGCAAGATACTAAAAAAAAGGAAAGATAGTAAGAGAATTAAAAATAAAGAAGGGAAACAAGTTAAAAAAAACAAGAAGAAATGTATGATATAATTAAAGAATATGTATGATATATATATATATATATATATATATATATATATATATATATAGTAAAAAAGAAGTTAGCATAGAACAAATTTACAATGGGGAAAATTAAACAAGGAAGATAATGAATATTTAGAGGGAAAAAGAAACATAAATGAGTTGAATGAGATCTTAAAATATATTAACATTAATTCAGCTACATGTTTGAATGGAATTGAATATAGTATGTATAAGGAAATGTATGATTGGCAAAACAATGGTGTTTATTGAAGTAATGAATGAGTGGCTAGAATGAGGAATTAATTATAAAGAAATTTGTACAGGTATGATGAAACTTATATTAAAGAAAGGAGATAAAGATGAAATGAAAAACTAGAGCCCAGTTTCATTAAATAACACAGACTATAAAATTTTCATGAGAATAGTAACTAAAAGATTACAATGTAAAATAGAAAGACTACTTGATCAGAATTTGTTTGGGTGGAAGGGAAATGGAAGTCAAGACCTATTGTGGATAATAAGGGAAGTAATTGATGATATTGTTAATAAAAATGTGGAAACAAAAATCACGGTGGGGATATTAGTAAGGGGTATGATAATATTCAGTATAAAGATTTATGGGGTATTTTACAAGCATATAACATAGCTGATTAAATAATACTAGTAATTAAATCAATATATGAAAAGGATTATGTGAGATTGAAAGTAAATGGTTGGATTGAGGGCAATTTGAAAATATAGTGTGGTATAAAACAATGATGTCCTGCAATCAATATGGTCTTTGCTATAATCATGAACACAGTAGTAATGGAGATTAATAAAATGTCAAGTAAGGGAGGCTATAGAATGATGGAGGAAATACAGTTCCCAATAATGTATATTTATGCTGATGGCATTGTAGTAATAGTAAAAAATAAAGCCTGGATGGAAAAATAATGGAAAATTAAGTACACAGTTGAAGGAAATTGATTTAAGCTTAAACAAAAAGAAAAGTAAAGGATTTGGATTTGCATGTATTTTAGGAGGTGTGGAATATAATGAGAAGAATATAGATATTTTAGGAACAGTATTTGAAAGCGCAGAATGCAGACATGAACCATTGGACAAAATTATTAAAGAAATCAAAGACATGACTACATTTTGGAGGACATATAAATTTTTATACAAGAAGAAAACATGTCTAATTAACACCATAATAATATGTAAAATAGCTTATGTAGCAAATGTTACATGATGCCAATGAAACATGAAAAAGGATTTAGGCAGATTATTTTTCTTTTATTTGAGGGTCAAGATTTAACCCAGTTAAGAGGGGAATTTTGTATATGAAAGTTTATCAAGGGAGATTGGGGCTGATTAATACAAGTGTGCATGCAGCCTCTTTAAATATGTATAAAGTACTAAATGGAATAATGAAAAATAATAAAGACTTGATAGAAATGATAATGTATTGCAAACATAGTGACATTTGGGAATAAATGGAAATGGAAAAAAGATGCAAAAGTGTTTTTAATGAAGAAATGAAATAATTTTACAGCAAAATTGTATTGTGGAAATTAAAAAGAATGTGATTAAAAAGAATAGAAAGGAATGGTATGTTAACATTATGAGATCATTTTATTTGGTGGATGTATGGAAGGAGTTAGAAATAGATAAGAAAAAAGCAATAATGATGATATTCAAGAATTATAAAAAAAAGAATGTAATGATTTTTTGTGGAGGTTGTCCATAAGAAAATTACCAGTGGGTGCAAATATGCTAAACAACAGAAAACAGGATATAATATGTAATAAATGTAAAGAAATGAAAACAGAATATGTTTTTTTTTTAATGTGAGAGAATTCAAAAACTGTGGAAAGAAGCATGTAAACATGATTTAATTAAAATGTATTTAAATTTTGAAATGTTAAACATGGATATCATAGAGTATGGGTTTTATGGGACTAGATCCCAGAATGAAGCAAAGAAAATGGACAGAATCTTATTTTATGTAATATGAGTCATACAATAGAAAATGAACTTTAGCAAAAATCCTGGACAAAATGTGGTTTTGGTTGTGGGTTAAAGAGTTGGGGGAGTACTTAAAATAAGAATAGTAATGTACTAATTGATGTTAAAAATGTAAATATTGTAAATATGTAAATATGTATAAAATATGAATTGTATATATGTATACAAATAAACCCCTACTCTATTATGGCACTCATAGCATGTAAAGCTAGTGAGTGTGATTCCATTCCTAGCATGGAGGTTGTTGGGAGAATGGCAGGCAAAGAGAGTGACAGAAGGAAGTGTAGCTGAGTTTAATGCCAGTTCCACATAGATGTTTTCTTCTTTGTGAGAAGAAAATGTTGTTCAGGTTATCAAAAATACGATTAGATGGAATATTCCAGGGAAATATTCCAAAAGGAGTTGTTCAAAGGATTCAAGAGTGAAGGAGAAGTTATAACTACAACCGTCTAGTCAGGAAGGTGATGGGATGATATACTGGAGAATTTATTGGAACAGAGTGAATTGGAGAAAAGAAAGGATGCTTCATGGGATGAAATAACAGAAGAAAAGAAGAAGAAATTGCTCATATAATAGTAGAGGCTCAAAAAGAAGCACATAAGGAGAATAAGAAAATGGAAGATGTGGAAAAGAAGCATGTTGTGAGAATTTACTGTAAAGAAGAAATGGAGTTGAGTAGGTATGAGATTTGAGACAAGTGCCTTTAGGTATAAAGGCACTGGAGATAAGAGCATTTATTCTAATAAACAGAGACATATTGTGATTTTTTTTGAGACGGCCGAACTTTTAGAAATTTTCTTAAAACATTTTTAGAAATTTTCTTAAAAAAACTATGGAGAGAAAAATACCTTCATTTGTGGAATAATTATGTGGTTAAGACATTTTTTTCATGAAACTCAGAAGAAAAATCGACGTACAGTTTCGAAGAAAGACTAAAAGAGAAGCTGTTAAAATATTTACTTAAGAATTTTTGTAATGAAGTAAGAGAAATTTTAAATGTTTTTAATAAAAAACACTTTGGACAGGTACTTGGGACTGTAATGTCATAAATACAGAATGGTAAAATTGTACATATTCAAACTATAATGGGAATAGAGATGTTCACAACAAAAGACATGTTTTCTTCTTTGTGTAGAAAAGATGAATATTTTGTGAATAATTGCCATAAAAAATGTTATGTGGGGAAATTGGTCACAATGCTAAAAAAAAAAAAAAACTGTAAAAAGTGTTGTCTAAATGTAAGCAAACTGGACATGTATGGATGGATTGTGAGAAGAAGAGGGAGTAAGAATGTGAAATGCACAACAAAATAGAAAGGAAAATGAAATAATATAATTAGAGGAACATCAAAAAGAAAAAGAAAGTAGTGAGGTACACTGAGAAGAAAGTTTAAATAATATCCTAAAGGGGTAGGAACAAGGGAACATGGTACAGAGATCAGTGATGAGGAAGATATACACTGGAAAGTCATTAAGAAGAAAAATGTAATTGGAAAGATAAAAGACAGGAAAAGAAAATTTCAGGAGTTCAGAATGAAAGCTAAAAAGAAAGGAAATGTATAATCATAATAATTTCTGCTAGAGTAGAAAGAAGGGTAACAAATAATCTTAAAATACTATCACTTAATGTTATTAGTATCAAAAATGTAGTTAATAGAATTGGAATAATAGAGTGGTGTAATAAGTGTGATGTGGCTATATTAGTATTAGAAGATATTAGGAGTTTGAATAAAGAAGAAAGAAAACAAGCAGAAACTCTATGGACGAGTGGTATAATATGGAATTTGGGACATGAAAGTTGTTCAGGAATTGCTGTATTATATAGAAAAGGAATACAATTCTATATTATATGTTAGTTAATTAAGTAGGTTGATAGTAGTAGATATTAGATGGGAAAAGAAAGTGCATAAAATAATAGCAATATATTCATATGTGTTATATAAAAAATGGATAAATTATTTTCTGGTGTATTAAATTATGTTATAGTAAATATGGATATTATAGTAACAAGAGAGTTTAATTGCAATTTAAGAAATAAAAAGCAAAAATACAGGACAGAAAAGAAGTAATGGAAGAGATAAAATATGGAAATTTAAAATTATGGAATTTAAGTAAAACACATATTGGAGAGAAAGATTTCAGACAGAGATAGATTATTTTATGTTGTCAAAATCTATAAGAGTTAGAACAGAACAAGTGGTAGAAACAGGTGTTTTATATCATTTAGCAATATGGATTAAGACACATGAAATAAAAAAATATCAATATAGGAAACAGTATTGAGAGAATTAACAAAAAATAATAGAATAAGGATGGTCATGAAGACATAATAAAATCATGTAAGGATAATTTAACAATGAGATATTTTATAAGAACTGGACAGAATGGTGGATTACATTTAAAGAGAAATATAAAAGGATGTATCTTATATGGGAGAACGAGAAAAGATGAAAAGATATGAAGGAATATGGGAGAATGAGAAAAGATAAAAAGATAAGAAGGAATATGGGAAAATTCAAAAGGATGTTCTAAGCTGTTTAGATAGGAATTTTAATTATTTTAAGAGATAAGAAGAAATTTACTAGAAAAATCAAGAGAAAATTAAATAATTATTATATAGAAAAAATACTTTTTTACAGGGAAAGAAGGAAGAAGTATCACCATATCTGAGTACTAAAGTAAAAGAAGAAGGTGGTATAATGAGGGAAATTAAAAGTAATAATGGGAGAACTGGAAAGGAGCAATTTAAATAACAGATGCTATAGTTTCATGTGTGAAATAAATGCAAAAGGAAAAGTGTTAAAAAAGGAAACATTTATGGAAGGTAAAACAGTTTTCTGATGAACTAGACAAAGAAATGGAACAACAGATTACAGTAACAGAAATGAAGAAAGTAATTAAAAGTGTAAACATAGATATAGCAGCTAGATTGGACTATATAGGTTATCAAATTATGCAAAGTTAATGCTATTGCAAAAAGAAATATTAATAAAGGTATTTAATGAATGGTTAAATAATGAATATTTTATGAAGAAATATGTGAAGAGGTGATGAGATTTATATGGAGGAATGGGGAGAAGGAAGAAATAAGTAATTGAAGACTTATAATGTTGAATAATTCTGATTATAAATTGTTTATGAAAGTAATACAAAAAGATTAGAAAATAAATTGTATTATATAATAGTAGAAGATATTTATGGGGTCAGAGGAAAAGGAATTCAGGAAGTATTAATGATACTAGAGAAATAGTAGATGATATTAAGAAAGGTCAAAGAAAAGTAAAATTAATAGTGGCAGATGTAAATAAAGCATCTGATTCAACAGATCATAACATTCTATGGTAATTAATGGAAGAATATAATTTTAGTATAAAAATCAAAAAGGTATGTGAAACTATATATGAAAATACTAATAATAACATTTTACTAAATGGTTGGTTTAGTGAAGGAATAAACAAAGATATATAAAACAGGGATGCCCAATGAGTGGCATTTTGTTTTCAATATTTATCAATACTGTAATAAAAGAATTAAATGAGCAACTACATGAGAGTAAATATATTGAAGAAATGAGGATAAACTATCCTATTATTATGTCTTATGTTGATAATATAATATTAACAGCAAAAAATGGGAAGGAAATGGAATAAGTAGGTAGAATGTAATTAATAGATTGCAAGACACTGGATTGGATAATATCAAAGAAAAATGTAAAGGTATAGGAGATAATAGAGAATTGGGAGTTGTGCAGTTTGGTGAAAACATATCAGCACTAGGACTTGAATTTGGAGAATATGATATAATAAAGGAGCAATGGGAGAATGTTTTGAGAGATTTAAAATGACTTAGGATTATGTGGAGTAGGTATAGATTGTCTTTAAATATAAAAATACACTTAGTAAATGCAATATGAATGGGAACAATATCATATTTAGGCAGTGTATATATGCTTTCAAAAGATATTGAGAACCAGTTTATTGGATCCAGATTAAATCCAGTTAAGATAGGAGTTTTGCATATGGAAAAAGATCAAGGGGGCTTGGGCTGATTTACCTGGCAGTGTATAGAGCATCTTTAAATTTACATAAGGTTGTGAGATGGATAACTGGAAAAAAGAAAAAGTTGGTAGTAAACATATTTAAAGAAAAATATAAAACGAATAGATATAATTACAATGAATAAAAGAGAAAATGAATGGAAAAATTAAGAAATAAGAATGCATCAAGACAAAATAAAACTGTGGAAATTAAGATTAGATAAAGTTGATAAAAATAGGAAAAGTTGGTATAAGAATATTATCAAACAAAATTATTGTGTGGATCCTTGGGAACATTTAACAGAAGAAAAAATAAAGCTGTAAAACAAAGGAATAAATTGTGTAAGAAGAATGTGATTTATCAAGCTTTTTTATGGAGATTACAAATTAATGTTACTTGTTAAAGGAAACATGCCTTATAAAAAAGTTGATGAGAGAGTCTGTCTGTACTGTGGTAAATTGGAGACAATGGAACATGTTTTTTACATGTAAAAGAGTTATAATTATGGGAAAATAATGGAAAACAAAATGGTTAAGGAATTGCAAGATTATAAACAAATAATTATGGATATTATTGAGCATGGTTTCTATAGATAACATAGCAAAGAATATGATAAGAATTAAGAATGGGGATAAAAAATACTTGGTATAACTTGGATGATCTGGAATGAAAGATTAAATGAGGTTATATTTAATCGTAAATGGATTCTACCAAATATTACATAAGAAATTAAATGGTGGTTAGGGAAAAAAAGAGTGGGTGTCTGTATAAAATGTATTAATTTATTTGTTTGTTTATGCAAGAGTTAATGTTCATTTTCTGTAAAATGTAAATATGTAAATTTATGTATTGTAAATAAGTGTAAATAAGTTGTAAACAAAAATCCCCATTCTCTTTTCAATGAGTTCCATAGGATTTTTATATCCATGTTAGCTATTACCAATTCAGAGGGCTGGGACTTCTATTTAATGTCTCATCTATAAGGATGACACTGACACTGCTATGCATATGTGTGCGTGTGTATGTGTGTGTGTGTGTGTGTGTGTGTGTGTGTGTGTGTGTGTGTGTGTGTGTATATATATATATATATATATATATATATATATATATATATATATATATATATATATATATATATATAATATATGGGTCTATATTGAAAATATGAAAGCCCTAGTCACTGAATACATAAACGCCGATACATATTCCACGAACTGCGAATACACCAAACGCCCTAAACCATGAAATTCAAATATCTGAACCATCATAGTTGTCCCACCCCACCGCCTGCTACATACTACCTACCCAAACAAACTAAATAAACCACATATTTACACTACCCAAAACCCTACTTCTAACCCTAAACTATACCCTACTTCTAACCCTACACTAAATCTTGCATATACCACCATGTATGCACTTACCTTAACCCGCACCCTAACCCTAAGGTCCGTAACTATCTCACACTTACCTTAAAAAGCTATACCCAAACTAAATAATCCACACACATACACTTAACAAAACCCTACTTCTAACCCTACACTAAATCTTACATACATTACCATCTATGCACTTACCTTAACCCACACCCTAACCCTAAGGTCCATAACTATTGCACACTTACCTTACAGAGCTATACCGCAGAAGGGCCAACCATGACAATTTGACGTTTCGGATTTTACGCTTCAGGACGATCAATTTTTTTGCAGTTTGATGAAGGCATGGCATTTATGTATTCGGGTAAGTACACCTTCGAGCTTCTAATATAGACCTATAATATATATATATATATATATATATATATATATATATATATATATATATATATATATATATATTTCAAAGACATGCAATAGATGGATTGGGCACTCTAAATTGATCAGAGGTATGAATGAGTGTGTGGTGTGGACAAACTACTGAGGCAGAGTTAGACACCCAGCAGTGTAAATCTTGGCTCCTGATGATTGTCACTGTTGAGGTGACACCCTGACCCATGTGAAAAATGGGGAAAAAGGGTTGTGGATAGATGGATATATAATGTCGCAGCTATGCCTGACTTCAACTCCATCTTGCCAGTTTTCTTGTTCTACCTCTGTCATGTGAGTATACATTACAATAATGAAAATGAGCATGCATGTAGTGATACTGGGAACATTTCCAGTGGTATTAGCAAAATTTTCTTAATACATACTCTTATAGATTCATAGGTACTTACTAGGATATTGATCTGAATGGATCTTAAAAAAATAGCCTTCCATTCACTCTCATCCCTCTTTTACTCTTTACCAGATTTAATAATTCATTTGTATGCCAGGAGAACGGTTTTAATCTTCTGGGCTGCAGAATGGGCCAGATTTTAAAAAGAATTGGTCATGGACTAACATGCCACACAAGCAGTTACTCTACGTCCTCGTTTAAAAGATAAAGTTCTACCAGTTCCCATTCAGCGCATGCTATGGAGACTGCCAGAGTCATATGCCTAATTCTAAAAATGGAATCAGCCATTCCTAACTAAAATAATGTGGCAATCTACATTGGGAAAGCTCACCAAACTAAAATAATTTGGTACTGTACATTGATGAGGCTTACCAAAATAAAATAATTTGGCATTGTAGATTGGCGAGGCTCACCAAACTAAAATAATTCGGCATTGTACATTGGTGAGTCTCACCAAAGTGCATGACTGAATCTTTGCAGAAACTCATTGAAATTAACTGGCTTCTCAGTAAGGTAGAAACTCCACCTTTATGTCTGACTAGGTACTTCAGGCATTACCTGCTGGAAAGGCAGACTGCCATTAGTACTGTTTTCAACATACATGTGGAACTGTATTACTAGGTTTGGGAGACAGGGAGGAGGTTACAGTGGAAGCATGTACTTGCAATGGTTCTGTGTACTACAAGCCACAGCCCAAATTTCTTTATGGACAGCATCTTAAAAATAGATTTATTTTCCTGGTGTACTAGTAGAACATTTTGCTGCCTTATAAAAAAAAAAAAGGTGATGATCGAGATTGTTTCTATTTTGGGGACTAGAAGAAAATGGAACATGTTTTTTAACATGTAAAAGAGTTAAAAATTCAAAGGAAAAAATAATAGAAAAGAAAATAGATAAGGAATTAGTGCCTCTCATAAGGCCAGTCATTGAATATATTGTCCCATTCAGTATTTACCTGTCCAAACACTTGTCACAACTTAAGCAACCACAGAGCTTTCAAACTGAATAATTCAAGGGCCTAAATGACAAAAAATATGCAGACCATCTCTAAGCCTTATCACTGTAGTCAGTATTACAGAGGCTAATGAAAGGCAATCTCTGCCTTGTGCACAGAGCTTCAACATGTTGTATCTTACACATTCACATGCCCATTGGCAGTTTGAACACTCATTCAAGGGATCTCAATTTCTTTTGCAACATAAATGAAATGTGCAGGAGGGATTGGTATGTTTTACAGAGAATTGCTCTTTTATGGAACTATCTTTCACTCCACCTAAAGCAAAGTGCTCCCTTTACTCATTTCAACCATAATTTGGATACATGGATGGGAAAATGTTAATTTGCCAATGTTCTTTATGTATAGGGGCAATATGTAAATGCCCCAACATTTCCTTGTTCTAGTTGCCTTTGCTTTATTCATATGCAAAATGTAATGGCTAAAATCTACCATGGGAATGAAAGGTTAGTTTTTTCAAGATCCTGTCTGATCAATAGCCTAGTAAGTACCTGTAAACATGTAAGAATATGGATAACTGTTCAAATTAGGAAATATTTGCTCATACCACTGAAAATGTTCACAGTATACTCATTTTAGTACTGGCATTTATATGCACTTTCTGATGGATGGAAGTACCCATCTTGCACTACTAGACAAAATGCATTCTCTAATATCAAAAAGTAAGCTTATTTTCTCATGAGAAATTAGCACTACCTCAGCAGGTTTTGAAAGTTGTTTCTGCCCTTACAAATGAGGTAAGGTCAAAAGAAGATTGTTTTGGAATTCAGTGATTATACAAACAAAAACAAGTATGTTAAGCTTACATTAACATTTTCCAAATCACCTCTTTGATGTGGGTACTTCTAATGTGATGATCTTCACACTATGTACCTACATGATTAGATCTTCATAGTAACACGTGAATTTGCTTTAAGCAGATAATTTTCAATGAATTTGATATTTTTGAAACTGGAAAAAATAATGATGTTCTGTTAGAATTACCAAGACTTAACCTACTACAATACGTAGACAAGCTAATTAGGAGGCTGATCCTCAGCAATAAAAGGAAGTCCTGCTATTGCAATGCAGACTAATAACGTCAATATGTTTTTCAGTGCAATGTCAGTTTGTTATTGCTGCCATTTAAAAATCAATAAAATCAGGTGAAACAGTATGATACATTAGTTTCATTGTGTGCAACAGGCTAGCCACTTGCCTTTTACCGAATGCATCCCTGTACATCAGGGTATCAGCAGTTTTATCCATTCTTTCTTCAGTAGCTGTGTCATAATTATAGGCAAAAAGGAAATACAGTGTATTTCTACAATTTTTAGCAAGATGTGTTTTTGCACATTTATAAATTACAGTATCATGTTTGGGCTGTATTCCACAAATAATGCACATTATCTGTAGTGTTAATCCTAAACAATGTCTCATTTTAAGAGCACTTGGTATTTGACATTGATATAAGGCAGGATTCACAAAGGCTTGCACGGAGTGTAAGAGACTTGTAACACTCCATGCAAGCCTCGCGATCCAGGAACAGCCCGAAACTCCGTGTAAGAGACCAGCTAAAACATCTCTTACATGGACTGGGCGTGGATATGCTAAATACCTCACTTGCATCCGAAAGGTATGCAAATGAGGTATATTAGCGATCCACGAAGCAGAAACCAGCCTGTGTAAGAGACGTGTTAGCTGCAGAAATGTACTCAGTTGACAACTGAGTACGTTTCTGCAAAAAACACAATGGAGCCATGTCAGCTCCAAATAAAGGGTGCATATGTGTCAGGCAGCATACCAATGGCCAAATATGTGGCCATTGGCAAGGTACCCTGATGGAAATATTAAAAAAATATAATTTTTTTTCGGCGATCACCGATGTTTAAACGCAGCGCAGCCCCGCGCAAACGGGCTGTGCTGTATAAAACATAAAAATAAAGGTTATAAACCCACAAATGTGGGTTTTATGCAATACATGGAATGACAATGCAGGGACCAGCAGACCAAAAACAACATGGCCACCGTGTAGTGGTTGCTAAGGGGGGAAGCTGAGTCTAAGACATGTAACTAAGCATTAGTAGGCAATCTGATGTAAATGAGGGTTAGGATACTGAATCCCACAGTCACATAGCAAATGAGCACAGTCTGAGTAGTGTAAGAGATACAAAAAGGGGAGGAATAGAGCAGGAGATAGGTGACATCACAGGGGGGAATGGTAGAAAGAAATGCAGTTCATTGGAGGTCAGTGTTACACGACAGATGACAGACACAGATCATGGAAAGAGGAGTGTCACAAGATAAGCATGGGAAAGTCAAGAAATGGAAGGTGTACACTGTTACTTATGCCAACGTTTCTTGCTGGGCATGCATGCGCACGTGTGCACACCATGAAGCGCGAGTAGGGCAGTGTGCACGCGTGTAAGGCAGACTGAGCATGTGGGAGCATGTTGGTTGATTTGTAACACTGTTTGCGCTGGTGTGGGTGCGTTTTAACCCGAATAGGCAGATCCTGAACCGTTTAAGCATGTGTGTGCGTGTGTAAGCCACTGTGAGCGTGTTTCTGCTGGTATGCACGCTGCTCTCCCCTGAGGAAACAGAAAGGAAAAAGGAAGCAACAGAATTAGTAGGAAGCTAGCAGGGAATACTGCTGGAGCTAGCAGGTGAAAACAATTAGAAGCAGGCAATTACACAGGCAGAATACTAGCTAGTCCAGCCCAGCACTTAAAACTCTGCAAACAGCAGTGCAGGATGTTTCTCTCAAGAGACACTGCAAGACAGGAGTAAGCTATTAGAAGTGAAAACTGAAAAAGATCAACTCAGAGCAGAAATGCTAGGGGCTGCCATAGCTGTCATAATGAGACATAGGCGACTTGCTGAGGGTGTTGACAATGCAGATGGTGCCAGACAACCCACAGTGAGGAGACGGAGAAGAGTGTACAGGCCCAGGTCACCTACCATGGGTTACATGAGCTGGAGATAGTAGAGCGCTATAGAGTGGACAGAGAGCTCCTGCAGCAAATAGTCGAGCTGTGCAGGCCACGCCTCACACACAGAACCAACAGAGGGGAACCCATCCCAGTGGAAACCAAGGTATGTGTTGGCCTAAGAATACTAGCAACAGGTACCTTCCAGAGACCAACTGGTGATATGATGGGGATATCACAGGCATCAGCCTCCAGGGTACTGCACCAGTTCCTGGATGCCATGTCAGCACATGTCGGTGATCATGTATATTTCCCCAATGCCCGTGAGGTATTGGCCAGCAATATGCGTCTCTTCCAGCAAATAGCGGAATACCCTGAGGTAGTGGGTGCAATAGACTGCATGCACATATGCATCAAAGCACCAGCCGGTGAGTGGGTAGGGCCTACATTAACCACAAGGGCTTCCCTTCCATCAACTGCCAGGTCGTGTGTGATGCCCAGGGCATAATAATGAATGTGTGTGCTGGCTGCCCTGGGAGCTACCATGATTCCCACATCTGGCATTTGACGCAGCTGTACCAGACATTTGCCAATGGGGACATCCCACACGGACACCTAGTGGGGGATGCAGGTTATGCACTGGAGCCATGGCTGATGACACCCATCAGAAACGCACACACACCTGAACAGGAACGCCATAATGAGGCACACGCACAAACACGTAATGTAATAGAGCATGTGTTTGGGCTGCTCAAGTCACGGTTCCGGTGTCTGGACACATCTGGTGGAGCCTTGCAGTACTCACCAACTACATGTACCCAAATTGTCATGGTATGTGCTATGCTACATAATATGATCTTGCAAAAACAGCTGCAGCAGGACCAGCATAGGGCTGGGCCAAACAGCCCCCCACCATTGCCAAGGCCATCACAGGCAGAGCATGACTCGGAGGAGGAACAACCTGAGTCTGCCCCAGTAGGCAGAAGGAGGCATGCCCAGTATGCCCTGGCCTTGGCAAAGAGGCAACGCATAGCACATACACTGGCTTAGTAGGAACCCTGGGAATGATACCCCTCTCTGACTCACTCAAATAATAACAGGGATGCCTAAAATGACATGACCTGCTCACAAACATGTACAGGGAGTGTAATATGTGCATCCGACAGGGGCAGCCCTGCAGCACCACCTGAGGCATGAATGCCATGTGTTAAGCAATGTAACACCATGTACTATATGTACACTTGAGGACCCTGACTAACATCCACCCTCACCAAGCATGAACCACAAAATGATGATGGGATGATCAATTGCAATAACTGGCTGAAGTAATGCAGTTAGTCAAAGGGGAGCCAATGTGTTTCAGCCTGGGAAGACATGCTGAGCATGACATGATGCACCACCTGCTAGGGGTGGCGTGCACCTATCAGTCCAGGCCCCGTGGATACTGGCAAAGGCTGTCAGTACCCACAGCGTGCCCTGAATAGGTAAGTCTCAAAACACAAACCCACCTTCATAGGTACCACAAGGGATAGGAACCTAGATGTAATGCTACCCAATGCCAGAAGTCTAAACAGCAAGATGCGTGCAGTGTAAACACACACAGTATGGAGAATGTTGATATCAGTCCTGTAATAGAAAACTGGGTCAAGGCTCACATCAGCACCCTAACACTACCAGGTTACACCTCATACTGTGCTGTACAGCCTCAAAACATGGAACAAGCTACAAAAGGAGGGTGACTAGCAATAATTGTCAAGGATAACCACACCCCCATGTTGGTACCACAACAAGAAGCAGCATGGATTAGCCGTGGTCAAATACCAATGGCTAAAACCGCCTCCCAGTATATAGTCTGCTGCAGACTACTGTCCTAACACCAGGAACTGCACCTGGCCTATGTTGGAATACATGAATATATCAAGCCCCCCAAACCACATTATATTGGGTGACTGAAAATACCCAGACATACACTGGGAGCATTATATTATCACCAACACAGTAGGAGAAAAGTTCCCAGAATCCATAAACCAAAATGCCCAGGAACAACGTACCACTCCCACAAGAGGGGTAAGCATACTGGATGTGATAATCAGCAACATGCGTACTGGATGGCAAGATGAGAAGTGTATCCCTCACTGGTAAGACCAGACCATAGGGTAATCACACCGGATATACACATCCTGACCACAGTCCCTGGCCAGAAAACCACAGTGAAAAACATGTGTAAAGCATAAGTTGCACCCCTCCAAACCGATGTGCAATCCACGAAAGGCCCTGTGCAGGTGCAGAATATGGGACACACCGCAGAACATGTTATACAGGCATTCCATGAACACAGCCAGGAATGCTTGGATTATGCAATCACAAATAACAACAACACACAATGCCATACACACAGGCATCTGGCATGCTGGACTCCAGCCATTACCAAACCATGCAAGAGAATGAGGAAGCTACTACATGAGAGAGCAAACATAAAAAGGGAAGTAATCACTGATCAGTAGTATGGCAATAAAATATGTCCACACATACAATCCACTAAGGCCAGCCACAACAAGTAGAATCTGTGAATCCAGAGGCAATGTGACACCTGCCCCAAGTACACAGACAACCCTCAACTCCCCCCAATAAATACAAATATATGTGAGAGATGCAACCATTTATCCAAACTGGAGGCTGAGCTCCCCCAACTCAGTACTGTCAAAACTAGTCAGGAGGAGAAGGTAACCACATACACCACAAACCCAGTCCCACATATACCTATCACAACTGTAAACCAAACACATAAACACAGAAAAACATTCCCGGAGGCCCTAATTACAAACACACCACACCAACAGAGGCCTCCAAAGCAGACCACAAGCAACCACAACCTCAAAACATAGCACATGCAACACATAGTACACAAAGCTGGTGTGCCAAACAGTCACAGGCCAGAAGGAGAACCAACATGCCTGATACAGTTGTAATAGGTGTCTGTATAGGCAGACACACTGCTGTCCCACTCACCAGACTGAACAAGGGAAAGGGTACAGTAAGCTGCCTGTAGGCTGCCACAATATGCCACATAACACAAGTACGCAGGTCACCCCAAAGCAAGCAGAAATATGATGCACCCATTGTCCATGGTGGTGTAAATGACCTGAGATGTACCTCCCTGGACTACATGAAAAAGAGACATGGATGAGCTCTCTGAGTATGTACTCCAGGCCGGTATGACACTGGCCATTTGCAGCATCCAACCCCCT
The DNA here is from genome assembly GCF_019279795.1 of Protopterus annectens. NCBI lineage: Eukaryota > Metazoa > Chordata > Ceratodontiformes > Protopteridae > Protopterus > Protopterus annectens. The sequence continues at coordinate 528,383,402 of NC_056750.1, read as the reverse complement.
CACCAAGAATGATGACACAGTACAAACACAGAATGATCAGCTTTAACAGGTGGCACAATTACAGCTGTCAGTCCAAGAGGGTCTAATGTCTGTCTGCTTGAGATGTCATGCATGACAAGCCATGCTGCTGTTCCAGGGATGGCTTGCACCTGTTACCCCTGGGCGTCTGGATACTGGATAAGGCCTTTGCCACCTCCATAGAGCCATACATAGGCAAGGCCGAAAAGACTAACCCACCACCCTAGAAAACATAAGTGGTAAGAAACATAAGGGTAATGCTGACCAATGCCAGATGTGTAAACTGCAATATGCATGCTCCTGAGGCACTTCCCAGTATGGAGAACATCGATGTCTGTGCAGTGACAGAAGCCTGCTGCAAGCCAACTGACAGCACACCAGCACTACCAGGTTATACCACATATCATGCGTTATGGCTCCAACAACTGGACCAAAACATCAAAGGAGGGGGAGTATCCATATGCAGCACAGACACTCATACGGCCAGGTAAGTGACAATGCACGAAGCAGCGGAGACCACCCATGTGCACCTAACTGTAGTCAAAACTGCTGTACAGTCTGTAGCATGCGACAGACCACACTCTCACACACAGGAACCCCACCTAGACATCTTGAAGACACTGGACAGTATGAATGTCCCACCAAATACCAAACAAGGTACTCACAAATTACCACATAGGTGGTAAACCATTATGTATGCAAGGAGTAATCAGGGACCTAGGGACACAAGTCGACAGTAACCTGTCATGTGACACTCACAGTGCTAATGTGGCTAGGAAGACTGTCTATATTGGACACCGTATCACGAAAGGATTCATATCTACATGAACAGAGGTCACTGTGCCCCTGTACTGTTCCCTTATCAGACCCATAATCTGCTACAATGACTCATATGGGGTGTACCGTACCTGACATCTGCAGCAGTTAGGAAGACCTCAAAGGTACCTCACCAAGAGGATAAAGGGTGTCAAATATATGTCATATGCTGCCTGGCTGTAGACACCCCAGCTGAATGCAGTCACAGACTGCCTACACAGAGGCATTGTATGTCTGTTGTGCAAGGCCATGTTCAACACAGGAGTAATGGACATGCTCCACCCTAGGAAATCAAAGCCATTGGAGCTGTGAGAGTGACAGATGTCAGCCTCAACACATAATGAAATAGGATGTGCTGGAGGGACAGATACATAACCCAGAGGCTCCCCACACCCTGGAACAGGATCCCAATCCATGTTAGGCAGAGCCCCTCACTGACACCCCTCAACAGGAATATTGCCAAGTGGATGGATGATCGTAGATGTACACTAGGGGTCTTCACTGTGTCATGTCCAGACAGAGGCACAGTAAAGAAAATCATAAATGGCCATAATATTCACATAGCAAGGGGCGGCGAAAGACACACACACTCTGGCTAGGCTTACTAATGCCCTAGGGTGGATAGCCTAGTATGAACCTATGAACCTATGAAGATACAAATTGTACAGAACACTAAGGATAATCACAAAGCTTACTCAACTGATGGTAGGAACCATGTTGGGAATTCACAGATATGCTCCGAATCACACAGATATTACAAACAACATACCAAACACACACACACATATTGCCAACATACAACCTGACAGGTACAGTGCAACCCCCCCCCAGAATGCAAAATATCTATCCCAGCAGACTGCTGGCCCCATGACATTGCAGATGCTGAGGTAACAGCCATCATCTACAAAGCAAAACACACAGCAGCAAAGGTATGAGATGGTGTCCTGGGCTGAGGCCAACATGGACTCCAAGAAGAATGGAATGCCAAATCACACTACTGCCCAGTGTCAGCCTTACCACAGGATATGTACCCAAAGAGCAGTGTACAACAACAGTGGTCCTTCACAACAAAGGTGTTTCCTGAATGGATACTGGAAACTACCACCCCAGGATCCTGACAAGCTTGGTCTGCACAGCTATGGAAAGGATCAGTATGTACCACAGACATAAAGCTATATGGGACCTACTGACACCGGACCCTACCCAGTGTGGCTGTTGTAAGTGCAGATTCTGCCCCTAAACATGTTTGACCCATTTGAAACAGTCATTAAGGTCATTGATGAGGGCAATGTGGTCCGCACAGCGTACCTGGACCATGCAAATGCTTTCAGACAATACCCTATGAGTTCAGTATGGATATGTTCACCAGCTTAAATATAAACCCCTATGACAGTAGAGGGGTTGCAAACCAGACCAAGGACAGAACTGACATGGTCAGACATGCTGCATCCATGTTAGACTACAAAGCAGATATGAGTGGCATCCCACAAGGCTTGGTCCTGGGACCTCTCCCGTTCCGTATATATGTCCCATAGGTACAGGCCAACATGGAAGGACTGTGACTGAACATGTATGCAGAGGAGTACAAACTGCCCACCATATCTGACCCCCATTTGACACAAGAAACCCACAAAAGGGCCACATAGAAACAGACAACTGGAGCCATAGCCATGTCAGCAAGCTAATTGCAGAAATGTGTATAGACAACCACCGTGGATATACAGTAAGTGCCCACCAATTACCACACAGGTGTTAACCCATTACATACCTAACATGTAATGAGAGACCTGGGGACACAAGGTGATAGATATCCTGCATTGGACAAACATGTGGCTGTAGTGTTCGCAGAAACATACCATATACCCACCCAATCATGAAGGTTGTCAGATCTAGATAAGGGGAGGTCACTGTGGCTCTGCAGTCATCCTTCATCAGCGTCACAATTGACTACAATAGCCCCTGTGGGATATACCTCAGCAGACACCTCCATCAACTGTAAAGTCCACAACAGTACCTCACCAGGAGTAGCAAAGAGCATGAACAGATGCCATGTGTTGCCTGATTAAACAAACTGCAGCTCCACACACTGCTGTACTGCCCACCCAGAGGCAAGCTGTGCCTGATGTATGAAGCCATGTCCAAGCTGAAATCAATGAACATGCTGCACCTTGTACAATCTGAATGGCAGTGAGCTATGCACATGAGAGACCTGAACCCCAGCACTGACATACATAGGACAAGCTGTACTGAATGATCCATAACACAGAAGCCACCCCCACTCTTGAGTAAACTCCCAGTACAGGTTAGCCAGAGAGTCACCTATCGACACCCCTCAAGAGGAATCCTGATGAGTGGATGGGAGATGGTAGGTTAACCCTGGGTATCAATGTTATGTCAGAGGTAGACGGAGGCACAGTATACTAACCATGACATATGTCATGGCAAACTCCAGTTACAATGTGTGTCGAAGGACAAACACACTCTGTGACTAGCATCAGAAATGGCTTAGGGAACATCGCTAGTGTTTGCCAATGTCCACCCATGTTGTGGAATACACTACTAATGTCAGACAAGCCTGTTGTAGGTAGTCCATATCTGAACATAATGCAACATGGTCATATGTGCACAACTGGCCCCTACACAGTCTGTTGTGCTCACTATGAAGATGTCAAGCAGTGATAGGACTAAAGCCCAGGATACTGTCCACCACAGTGAAAGTACTGAACCAGTACACTATACGGTACTACAGTGTTAGGTCATTATGAAAGGATGCTGACAACTGTATGCAAAGTATCCCATGCAATCCCTGCAGGCACAGTATAATCCCTGTTGTGGCAGACACGAAGCAGTTGGCCAGTAAGTACACAACATGATACCAAACACACAACCATAAACGTGAGATATTGTTGAAGTTCACACCCACCCAAATATGTGGTGGACTGCAGAGTTCAACATATGGAAAGCTCACACTGGGCATGCTCGCACACTTTGATAAATGAGGCATATGTCAGACAACATGCCATGGAAAGGCTGAACTGGGCATGCTCACACACTTAGGCCATATCTCCGTTTAGCAGTTGGCCACACATATCTGGTATTTGTACGTGTCATTCCAGGAACCAACCACAACACAGCAATCTTCCCAGTGCACACAGTAAATGACTACAGAGATATACGTGATATAGTGGATCGCCCTCATATTCAAACATCTTCCACAGATACACAAGTTGTTCATAGGAACAGGGAATGCTATGGCAATAAAGACATGCAAACAGTCTAACAGCAACAAATTTTGTTCATCTGACAATTAAACATATGGGTGTAGAGGTCAATACTAGGCTGTTTGCCCTAGGGAATGACAGCTTAGCCAGAGTGTGCTTGGCATCTGCATCCCCAGTACAGTAGGCTACTGTGCCACTGTAAAGTAGGTCACATAAGGCAACATGTGAGGCTAGTGAGCTGTGCCTCTGTCAAGCAGGGGCACAGTGGAGATGCCAGGATTTGAATGTGCTAAGCCACATCCATGTTGTTGGTGTGTGCTGGAAGAGGGTTGCTGAGGACCTCTAACAGTAAGTGGGTGTCAATAACAGACTGAGGGGAGCCATATCTGCATTGTCTGGACAATTCCGCTGTCAACACTGTGTTGTGATGAGTATGTGGGATTGAAGTGTCATGCCGGTACTGTATAGCACATGGACCCACAAATTGTTGTGGCTGTAGGGTCAAGTTGTAGAGGCCTGAGTAGTTCCCACACACAATATGCCTGTACCTGATGTTAACAACTGGAATGGTGTATGTGAACACCTGCATATCCCGGCACTGTTCCCAGGGAAGCAAAGTGTGTGTCCTGGATGTGGGAGTGGTGTTCTGGACTGGTTGTGTTGTGTGTTACAGGTCCTGTGGTCATGAAGCATGGTATAGAACATAACCTGCCAGTGCGATGTGCATATCTGACCCTGACGTAGGTGGCTGCAAATGCATATATATGCTATCCCCCACCTGACAGGTAGTACTAGATGTACATACCTCTGTAGAAATAAAGATGTCAGCACCCTATAAATACTGCAGGTGCAGAACAGATGCCCAGTAATTCAGATAGCGCGCTCTGCTAATGCGTCTCCCTCAAGTGCCATAATATAGATAGGTAGGAGTTTGAACCATGCAAATGCTCAGTGTGTGTGTGGGTGAGCGGGGTTGATGTGTGTGCAAGTCTGTGTGAGGGAAGTGTCCCTTTTGGCAACTGGGAAAACACTCTACAGGATGCACATTCCCCTTTCTAAGCACTGATGATGTCAGCAACCTATAAGTACAGCAGGAGAAAGAAAACCTCCCAGTAATGCGAATGGTGCACTCTGCTAATGCATCTGTCATGAGTGTCATAACATAGTTAGGTAGGGGTTTGAATCCTGCAACTGCCCAATGTGTGTGGAGAGGGCTTCGTGTGTGTGTGAGGGAAGTGTCTCTTTTGGCAACTGGGAAAACACTCTACAGGATGCACATTCCCCTCTCTAAGCACTGATGATGTCAGCACCCTATAAGTACAGCAGGAGAAGGAAAACCTCCCAGTAATGTGAATAGCGCACTCTGCTAATGCGTCTGTCACGAGTGTCATAACATAGTTAGGTAGGGGTTTGAAACCTGCAAATGGCAAGTGTGTGTGTTTGGATGAGGGGAGTTTGTGCGTGTGCAATTCTGTATGAAAGACATGTGCTTTTTGGCAATCAGGAGATCACACTACATGATGCACATTACCCTTTCCAAACACTGATGATGTCAGCACCCTATAAGTACAGCCGGAGAAGAGGAACCACCAAGTAATCCGAATAGTGTGCTTCGCTAATGTGTCTCTCTCACGTGTCATGACATAGTTGGGTAGGGGTATGAATCCTACAAATGGCAAGTGTGTGTGGGGGTTGTAGGGTGTGTGTACTTGCAAGTGTGAGAAAACAGATCCTTTTGGCAAATACTACAATACACCAGATGCTGCATATTCCCCCAGTAAACACAGGGGATGTCACCACACTATCAGTACAGCCAAACAGGGCTACTTGGCCAGTAATGCCAATAGTGCGCTCCGCTACTGGGTCTATTACCACTGTCAGAGCACTGATAGGTATGTTTGGAAACCCACAACTGCCACGTGTGGTTGTGTCACACAATATGACCATGTGTGGGTTGTTGTGCATAACAATGCATGCCATTGCCTAAACCAGCAATGGCAATGCACACATGATGTATGTGTGTGACACATACACATATATACCTGTGACCTTCAGTAGTTACCATGTCTGACACGTGCCTCAAGTGGATAAATGGTATTCACAATGCATAACAATATGACTGTGTCTTACTGTGCAGGGGCCGCACGCAGTATGTGTCTACACAGTGTGGGTTGTATATGGTATAATACCTACAGCAGGGGATACACATCTGGTCTGGGCCATATAGTCTACATGTAGTCGATGAACAGGTGCTGCATGTTCCCACCTGTTGTGGGAGTGGTAACATGTTGTTCCACTGCAATTCAGTGATCACATGCTGGGAACCTGTCAGCTAGTGTGTTGTAGCTACAGTAATGCTCACGCACAATGTTTGGCTGGATGCAGTCCAACCATATAAAGACATTTCTTGAGACTGTCATATTGCCAGTGTTGTTAGGGAGGATAGGTGGGATTCCTGTGTATGGGAGGGTTGTGTGTGCCAGGCTATGAACCAGAAGGCAGTCCAACACACTGTTAGCTGCTCATGGATAGGCCCTGATGCTTTGTGCTATGCCAACAACCTGGAGGTGTGTGTATCTGTGGTGCCTTGGGATACCACCCCCCTGTCCATGTGTGTTACATGTGTAGGGGACGACAGGCATGGTATGAGGTATAACCTGGCAGTGATGGGTTGCACCTGTGAGCCGTGAATCAGAAATCTGGTACTGCACAGATATTGCAGTTCACCATGCTGAGGACAGTGTCCAGTGCATGCATCTTGCGGTGTACACTGCTGGTGTTGTGTAGCATCACTGCTAGTGTCCTATCCTATGTGATACCCGCAGAGGTGGCTATGTAATCCGTGTCCTGCAACAAAAGGCACTATGTGTGTATCAAGGGGCTTCGCCAATATACAATGGCCCATGGGTGTCACGTGCAAGCTGCCCCTCGCAAATCATTGTGGCTTCCCTAGCATGTAAGCACACATTGACAGCCATTGGATACCCTATGAATGACATTGGAGATTGAGCAGAATGTAGACATAGAACACCCTTCCTACATATTGTGGTAGCATACCTAGTGAGGGTATGATGGCAACCAAGATCAGGCTCATACTGGCCTGTGCCACATGCAGAGAGATCCCTTCTATGTTCCCTATCATGTAGTCCAGGGAGGTATGTCTCAGGTCATCCATAGTGGCATGGTCAATGACTGAGTCATATGTGTCCATGCCTCTGACTGACCTGTATGCATGTGTTTTGTGGTGGACCATAGTGCCCCACAGGCATATCACTGTGACCTTCACCATGTACAGCCTGTTGAGCGGGACCACACTGCAGCAGCCAACAGAGGTACCTGACACATCTGTAGCAGGTGTGTTGTGTAGCCCTACAGGCTGTGAGTGTGTGGCACACAGGATGTGTGTGCCATGTGTGGCATGTGCTCTGTTCCAACGTAACGTATGCCTGTGTGCCAGCTGCGGAGGTATTTGATGCTCAGGCAGGATGCTATTCTGAGTCTCCAAGTATGCTCCAGTGTGTTCAGATTGCTGTCAGTGCAGGTCAATGTCAGACTGGTATTGTAGTCACTGTAGTATGTCATGCCACCTGACAGGGTATGGCAGTACTGGGTTCAGAGTGCTCAGTCCCCAAATTGGCTATGTGGTGGCATCCCACACATGTGTTGTACGTTCCTGGCCAGGGGAGAGGGTTGACTGCATACATGTGGCAGCTGTGACATTGCCACATGACTCACATAAACCACAGCTGGACCATAGAGGTGATTCACAGGTTACCTTTGCACATGCTACCATAGTAGTGTGATTGCCATGGTGATTACCAACACATAGGGCCAATGGGGAACAACATACTGAAGGTGTGCATGTGTGGGTGTACTACTACTGATTTCATAGCACTGGCATATATGACTGCACATGTGGGTAAATGCCAGGTAAGTCATGTGCAATGTTTCACAGGCAACGTACATGCGAACAGGACAGACAGTGATGTTCTGTCATGTGGAAACTTGACATACGTATAGTACGCTATGCAGATGTCACTAGGAGTCCACAGAAGCACTGTAACTTTGCATTGCAGGTGGAAGCAGTGTTCCAGGGAACCCCAAGCGAACATGCATGCAAACAAAGCTACAGTAAGCAGGGCTGGAAGTAGTCCATTGTACAACAAAGAAGGAGTAACACAGTAGGTAACAGTGCAAATATGTAGACACTATCAACATGTACCCAGGAATGCACAGCTCAGATGTCCATGGTAGAACTGATATTATGTCATAGTTAATTGTGATTTGTATTACATTTGTACTGCACACGTATCAACATGCGCAAACATCCACATTGCATAGTCGTTGTGGGCAACTTGCCACCATTACTGTACATGTCCATCATTGCATATCACTACTTGCATTAGCTTCCCCCCTGTGCTACCTATGTATGTGGCTATCTGTTGACATCCTTACCACCGGTATGCAATAATGTGCAGCTGTTACACTATGGTACTTACTATGGGTGTAGATAACAATTCAGGACAGTCATACGGTTACTGCATCACACATGCTGAGATATACACACAGTCATATCAGCACACTGTACTGTTACCAACATGATACTACTAATACACTTCTATGTAGTCACCCTGTGCATGAGCAATGTGTTTACCTGTTCCTGCACTGATGTTGGAGATTGCAGAAGGTGGCACAGTTTCATCATATGCACAGGGTGTGAATTAGGTATGCCTGAGTCTGCCACTGATACCACCAATTGACATGTGTGTGTATGTGTGTTGGTGAGGGACAGCAGTACAGGGTGGGGCACTGTTGGTGCAGTGTGTGCGTGTATGTGGTAGCCCTAGGTGATAAAATCTCGCATGTGTGTATGCACGCACACAGTTCCACCTCATGGCTGCCATATACAAGAGTTTGTGGACAGCCACAGAGTGCACCTGGCAGGTCATACAAATCAGTGTCTGTGGGCACGGACACGGTACCTGTGCCTGGCAGGGGTTCTATGGACCGTATCCGGTACTAAGCCAGACTGGGTACTGTCATCAGAAGCGGGAGTGTGTTGACTGGACACAGGTCCCTGTTGGGACTGTCCAGAGCCACATGCACGTGGTCTCCTGGGGCGTTCCAATGACAGCACAGACCCAGCATTGCTGGGGCTGCTGGCACTATGGGGGCATCCGCGGGCCTGTTGTCATCCGTGCCGACTGCCAGCTGCTGCTGTTGCTGGCATACGGCCACGTCGATGCCGCAACCGTCCACCATTGCCCTGGCTCATGGACATGTGGTTGTGGAACTGCTGTAATATGTCCCCACAATGTCTGTCTATGACATCGGTGAAATTACGGATAGCATCCGCGATGTCACGCATACTGTCAGTCATGGCTGTATGACACGCTCTCAGCTCCCTCAGACCCTGTCTGGTGTACCTTTCCATACGCGACTGTGCCTGCATGACAGCCCAAAACATAGCTGAGGTTGACAGACCTCTTTGGGCACATCTGCCAGAGGCAGTACATCCACGGATGCTCCCACGAGAACCCATGGGCAATTGTCTGTGTGGTACCATTGCAGGACCCTGCCCATGGCTGCTGTGTGGGGAAGCATGTGCCACAGATACCACATTACCCTGGTCAATGCCCACTGTATCCTGTCCATCACCTAGGGACAATGGTGACATAGGATGTACTGGCAGGATGACTGTGTGCAATGATGGGGTTGACAGCTGTGTACTGTCAATTGGCTGACCAATGATGGACCCTGACACACCTTCCTGTGCCATTACACAGATATCATCATTATCAGTACCTGTGGCACCAGATTCAGGTTACCTGCTGCAGGACACCAGAGCAGCACCAGAACCTGAGGGAGGAAGACAGGAAACACATTTTACAATGTCTACACAATGTTACCAGTGATGCACTAATGCACACATGCACACATGCACACGTGGACACATGCACACATGCACACATGGACACAGGCACACATGCACACATGCACATGTGCACATGTGGACACAGGCACACATGCACACATGCACACATGCACACGTGGACGCAGGCACACATGCACACATGCACACGTGGACACATGTACACGTGGACACATGCACACGTGGAAACGGGCACATATGCACACATGCACACATGGACACAGGCACACATGTACACATGCACACGTGGACACAGGTACACATGCACACATGCACACCCCGCAGTATACACACAGAGCACTACTGAGTTACACTAGTATTACTAGCACTATCAGGACTATTATAGGTATTGTTAAAACACACTCACCAGCATGGATGGGCTGCCTTGCTGTAACACCGGAGGGACCTGCAGAAATGAGGAGATTAATGTCAGTGGGCACAACTGTGCCATTGATACTGCATATGATACAGTGCAGTAGTACACCAGTTGCCTTTCACATGTCAGCTGCTTATATTGGCAATATCACACCTGCACAATTACATACTATGTTGACAGCTACATACCACGGACACACCTTACACATGCATAAACTAACAGTGTACAGAACAGTCAAGTGTACATATGGCATATTACCTGCATGCTCCATGTCGTGTTGCTGTGTGGATCCAGCCTCCATCATGTTGCAGGTGTGTTGCTGTTGATGTTCTGGGGCTGGAGCCACAACACTTAGGAGTAGCCCCTCCAGTCTGGTGAGGGGGGATGTGTGAACACCCCACCTCCTGTGGCGACCTGTTGCCTGTGGATATCCGACGCATGCTGACGGACATTTCTGATTAAATCACTGCAGTGATGTCGTACCTGCTCATATGTCCTATTTTGCGTGCCAATGTCATTTACCCTACGGACAAGGTCTTGCCACAGTGCAGCCCTCTCCTGCTTATTCTGGCTGGTGCGGGAAAATAGTATGTCATAATCCCGCACCAGGCTCTGGTGTATCTCCTCATCTTCTGCTGCAGAGTAGGCAGGATTACGCTGACGCGCCATGTCCCTGGAAAAGAACACAAACAGGATATCAGCAGACTATGTCAGCAATATATGGCACACATACTATACATGATACATAACTGTAGTGATATACTACTACTCCCATATGTAGCATGTGTGTGTCTCTTGGTGGATACACAAGTACATGGCCAGATATCAGTGCTCAGCCAACACCTGTGAAACAATACCTGCCACATTCCATACAACATAGTAGCATGCCCCATTGGTCAGCACACTGCGATGGGTCCAATGCACAACCTCACTCTGGGGGTTCATACCAAGGTACTGCATGTGGAACACCATCCACTAGTGTGATCTGGACACAAATTACTCAGCCTGGATATACATATCCCACCACCACCACCACCAGCACAGTAGACTACTTTGATATATATGTGATTAGACAGATATTCACTTGTTAGGACTGACATGGTATCCATGCAGCCCACTGGGCCAGTGGAAGCCACAACCCACACTGCTGACCCCTTTGTGAATGCTTCCCACGGACATCCCAAAGAATGCATGGAACATGCACACACATTTCTAACCCAGACCCTATGCACAAAGGTTAGGCATCCTGTCTGGTGGACCCCAGCCAAAGGCAGATTCTATAACAATAGAAGGAGGCTACTGCAGGACAGAGCAGATTCACATAAAGGGAAGGCATCTGTGGTCAGCACTGGTAATAAGCTACGGTCTCTCATAACATCCATGGCCTACTCTGGTAGGGAAATGGCCACGAACACTATAGATAACCACAAGGTCTTCTTCAGTTATGTTACACATATGGACCAAACGCCTCAGATATGCTCTGACTTACTACACACCTACTTAACATTCACCGAACACACAGATATTGGCAACATTCTTGCAGACAGGTTCGGTGCACGTATCCCCCCTCCTTCTCCCCCACACTTAGAAATACTTATCACAGCTGAATGTAACCTCCCTATCATCTCACATGTCCAGGTGAGGGCTGCCCTCAGCAAAGCAGAACACACAGCATCAATGTGACCTGATGGTATCCCAGGATGTGTGCTATGTGAACTCCAAGAGGACATACAACCACATATAAGACTGATATTTAACCTTGGCCGTACTACAGGATATGTACCTGAACACTGGCATACAGCAACAGTGGTCCCACTCCACTAAGGAGGCACCTCTACTGACCCTGGGAACTACCGCACCATAAGCTTAACCAGCCTGGTCTGCAAAGCTATGGAATGATTCAGTATGGGACGCATATACAGCGATATTGGGTACCTGCAGACACTTGTTCCCAGCCAGTTTGCCTTTGTGATGGGCTGATCCTGCCTTTTGAACCTGGTTGACCTTTCAAAACAGTCACTACAGCCATTGATGAGGGCAACACAGTCCATACAGCCTACCTGGACTTGCCTAAGGCCTTCAACACAGTACTCCACTCAGGCATCATAGACAAGCTCATTAGCTTACATGTTACTACATATGTCACATGATGGGTTGCACACTGGTTGACATACAGAATCCATACTATTGATATTGCAGGAGCCATGTCAGACTCAATGCCAGTCACATGTGGTATCCCACAGGCCTCTGTCCTAGGACCCCTCTTGTTTGTCATTTATTTCTCAGATGTAAAAGCAAACATGTGTGGGTTGTGGATGACAAAGTTCCCAGATGACTGCAAACTAAGCGCCATAGTCGTTACACCAGCTGACACACACATCCTACAGACGGGCCTCACTGAAACGGAAAACTGGTGCCAGGATAATGGCCTAACATTGAATGACATGTAATGTATAGTCATCCCCTTTGGGTGGAACTACATGCACACAACATATCACATGGACATACCTATAGATACAGACCTATGACACATATGGAGGGTTCACAGTATGTAGACTATTAACTTGTTACTTTACATTACCTGTGTTTGTCGCAGCTGGTTGCGTTACCGTTACTACAGCTTCCTGCTGCTGCTAGCCCAGCTTTGTACTGACACTGCTGACAGCTTCAACTTAGTTTGTGTACCATGTGTTGTTGTTTGTGTCCTTATATATATTTTTTCTTTCTCTCTCTCTCTGTCTGCCTCCAGACAGTGCAATGAAAGTATTGCAGGTGTAGAGTGTGAGTACAGGATGCTTTTGTAGGTATCTGCATAAGTCCATGTGATGGCCTCTGCACCAATTGTAAGCCAGCATTTGCTAATTGCATGCAGCCAATTGTGTACTGATTGCAGTTCTCACTGTGATTTCAGGACAGTGCTATAAAAGGGTATGTGAGATAGGCATTGCCCTTTCAGATTGTAAGGGCGGGGACCATGCTGGTATGCTGTGGACACTGTTCTGTGAGTGTAAAGGTTAGTATCTCTCTCATGATTCAGGCTGTGTTGTAGATTCACATTTCTCCATTCCTCTCTCCTGTTTCCTGTAGTAAGTGTGTATGCACACTAACACCTACAACTATATATATATATATATATATATATATATATATATATATATATATATATATATATATATATATATCTATATGTAAATATACATACAGTTATTAACTGACATTATTACCTAATAGCTACCAACTAGCATGGCTGTTTCTGTTCACACACTACTATTATGGAAATCCACTAGTTTTGACAGTAAGTATAAATGACATGCTTTGTGTACTACACATTCTATATTCCCTTTACATTCATTCCTACTATTACATGATATATTTATTTTAGCACAGTGCTCTTGTATAACAGTCATGGCTTAGTGGTAGGTCATGCAGACTATTGTTTCCAAGGTCCTGGGTTCGGGACTGACAGTGGGATTTTATTTTGCTTTTGAACTGACTACAGGACCTGTCAATCAGAATGACTAAGGCAGTTTTAAACAGTTGTAACTGGGTTAGCACTGGTTTGCGCGGAGCTCCCACATGCGCACTGGCGTTCAGCTCTGCGCACACCCGCTTACAACCGCTTAACAGTGCTTAATCTGGCGCACACCTGCGCTATTTTCTTTGAAAGAAATGAAAATGGGGAGACAGGAAAGTGGTGAAAAAGGGGTCACAAAGAGGGTATGACAGTAGGGAAACAAGCTTGGGTTTGCAGGAGGGATGTAGGTAAGGCCCATAGCTGCCCATTTCTTCATCAGCAACAGCTGTGCATATGTATGTAATTTGGTGTGACATTTGAAACCTTCCACCCCTGAGAGAGGTGTCAGGACAACAATAATACTTGTAGTACAGCCAATTTAATTGATAGTTTCCATGTCCAGCAGACATGTGTGCGGAATGGGCAGCTATGTATGGGGCGTAATTTTTTTGTGGGTACAGAGTGCCCTTTTTTTTCTTTTTCAGGTGAGAGTGGTATGTCAGGTGAAGGAAGTCGGTATAGCTGGGGAGGTAGGTTGGGTAGGTCAACAGACAAGACAAACAAGATGCATACAGGGGCAGTGTATGACATGTGTGGGGGGGTTACACAATTGACGTGGACGGATGTTTGGATATCCAGAGCCCATGAGCCCACAGATGGCAACAGTGGAACTGATATCCCCACCCATGGGCAGTTGCCACTGTTCCTTCACTGCCCAGGATGAGGCTGTGCTGGGGGCTGTGTAGGCCGGGCAACAGGCATGCCCGTAAGTTGTGCCACCTGTGCCTCAAGCTGGTGTAGGGGCCCAAGAACAGAGTCCCAGATCTCCCTACGCACCACAGTCCGGACGCTACGGAGGGTGAGTGGTGGTTCTCCTCCGGCCACACTTGCAGAGGGGGGATGGGCCCCATCCCCTGCAGCGCTTCCACCCGCAGGTGGCACAGGGCCACCGGAGGAGGGTCCAGACTGGGCACTAGTGACTGAGGTGGGAGAGGTGGGTCCGCTGGAACCCGCCTTCCCTGTCGTCCTATGTTTTGCATTATGTCATGACAGTTTGGGTTAGTAACATACAATACCATTCGCAATTAGTTGTAACAGCATGCATTAGTATTCCCATTAACCAAACACCCAGATATTCACACCATTGAACAGCGAGCATAACACATGCATAATTTGAACAGCAATACACAGTCCAACAACATGGAGGGTTGATTGATGGCAACAGGCCATCAGGTTTGGATGTATGAACAGGGCAGATGCATCAATGTACATGCAAATATTTATGACCCAACAGGACAAATGTCCAGGGGTGTTAATTGTGATTGCACATACCAATTTCACGTGGAATGGATTATATGTGGTTATAGGGTGGGGTGAAGAAAATATTATTAGCACCTTCGAATACCAATACATATGCTGTACATTTCTAATAGCTGCAGATATATACACACTACTGTTCTAACTACAGTTTCCTATATGATACCTACTTCAATTTGGTGATAGGACTGTTACTGCTACATCAATATACATTTTATTGTTATTCATACACGTTCATATCTGGCTTTGTTCAGCTACATCATCCTGCTACATTTGCTTTATATAGCTATAGACAACTGTGGATGTTTGGTATTTCAGACAATCATACTATCTGCATATTGCAGACTGAGAGCAACATATCCAGATTTTGGGATACACATTCCAGCTGCAGCAACACTTTGAACACATTTTGCAGTTTTGTTCTACTTGTCACATTCATTTCATTCTGTACTGACTGCAGTATACTTTATTCAGGGGTTATTACTACTTTATTGGTGGATTCATAACTCTTTCTCACACTCTCTCACTTGTTTTCATTTTACTATTCAGGATGGTACTTACTTCTAGGCTTTATTGACATGTTTTACCTGTAGTTATTACAATCCTTTCCAGCAGTCTCACTTCTGTCATGTTTCAGTATTTCAACAGGGATATATTTCACACATGTGATTTGCTCATCTTCTGCAGCTGTACTTTTCAGCCTGCTGCAGGTTGTGTACTATTATATTACAGGTGGGGCATCTTTATTTCAGACTTTATTTCAGACATTTTCATTTTTCTATTTGGATTACAGACTGCAACACACTTTTGTAATCAAGCAATACTTGCAAACACTCTTACACTGTTACTTGCACATTTTATTACTTAGTGACTATACTGCACTCTTTTGCTAACTGTCATACTTTTATATTTCTTTACAGTTACTGGGAGTGGATTACTGACCTGCCTGGTGGCGCAACCGCACCAGCCTATCGCCATAGGCTCTGCGGTTCGCAGAACGGACACCTGCAGCTGTAATATAAATGAAGTAATATTGGAATACACATCTCCATAATATCAGCTAGTTTAATTTCTTACATACATAATTAAATGTAACTTACTCAGTAGTGGGGCGTTGGGCATTTGCTGGGCCTCCTGGATCCAAAGGTTCAATTGGTCCTGCTTATGTCTCTTCAGGTCTGCATGGTGGTGATGGACCTGCTCACCAGTCCTTGGAATCCCTG
Source organism: Protopterus annectens (assembly GCF_019279795.1). Taxonomy (NCBI): domain Eukaryota; kingdom Metazoa; phylum Chordata; order Ceratodontiformes; family Protopteridae; genus Protopterus; species Protopterus annectens. The sequence goes on along the minus strand of NC_056750.1, from coordinate 528,366,985 downwards.
TGGCACTGGTGAGATCATGAGCCAATTGGTCCCACGCCTCAGCCCTATATGCTCCCCACAGGACCTGTCCCTGCATGAGTTGGGCCTCATGATTGTGGACTAGGAGCCAGACCATGTATCTGGACTCCTCAACGCTCCACCTCTGTGCTCAAAAGCAACTACCCTCACCTACTCCTGACATTCTGGCTGCAGGTTAGTTCTACAATCGTTTATGCTGTGTATTCCTGCCTATGGGGCTTATATATACCGTTTTTCCCGCACTTATCTGTGATTGGCCATTTTGGAATTGTATCAACTTCACAAAACCTGCTTTGTCATGCTCCACTTTCTATTCATTCCTATATATTTGCTATTACTGCATTTCTAAGTACAGCTGTCATGGCTTAGTGGTTCAGTACCTTGACTATGGTACATGGTATCCTGGGTTCGAATCTGGCCACTGCTTTTATGACTGTCTAGACAGGCTAGGGAGTGTGTCTGTGTAAAGGCAGTTTTGTTACAGCTTGCTCACTGTTGCCCGTCGATTAGCTTGTTGGCGCGGCGTGCAGCTCTGCGCAAACGGGTTACGCTGGTCTATGCCTCATTTGGCTGTCAGCATGCATATTACGCTCAGCTCAGCTAGGGGCACACAGTTTCAGTGTGTTAAACCACTGCTCACCTACGGGCACTCATTTTACACCTGTTAAACCACTGCTCACCTACGGGCAGATGCACTCACCTTGCTAAACTGTAGCTCAGCTATTGGCACATCTGGCATTTTGTATTATTTTGTTATGTCACATTTCTTCAAACTAAATGGCCTATTTCATTACATTTTACATAAAATATAATTTTATATGTGTACATATTTGTCAGGGACTTGTTTCGTGCTTATTTTACTAAAAATAAAAATTGATGTTGTGGGGGATCAAACCATGACTGCCTGCTCTTCAGCCGACGTCTCTACCGCTACACTATTGCTTCTTGGCTTACTTTGCATATTTAGTTCTTATATGCTTTTCCACTGACTGCTAACTGTGGCTAAGCTACGGGCACGCCCGCGCAAACGAGCGCACTCACGGGCAAACATCTTTACAATTTAAAAAAATATATATAACATGTTCATTTATATATTTTATGTTCATAGTCTGTGGGGGCATGTGTTGTGTTGTGTTTATTCACATTTACATGGACTCTGTCGTGGGTGTTTACTTTGGGCACTTCTACTCTTCTGGGGGCGTGTCCGCTTGCAGGGCTCGGCCTATGGACACGCCCCCTACTGTCTTCCACGGACCGTGTTAGCCTTAGGTGTGATTCAGCATGCCCTCATGCATATGCATGACATGCTGATGTCACACCGTTTAACTGCAGCCTCCGTGTAAGCCTTGTATCTCTTACACGGAGGCTTCGTGAATCCTGCCCATAGTCTTGTTTATCCTACCCTCATTCGATTTGCAGGTGGAAAAAGACCCATACACATTTGTAAAAATTCTGACAATAACAACTAAAGTAAAAATCCACAGTTGTATGAAAACTGAACCATCCATATCAGATACAACTTTCATCTGACACTGAAAGAAATAAACAACAAGAGGTGAAAGTACTCTAAATAAGTTCACAAATCCATCCCCATAATCTAATACTAGGTGACTTATTTCCATGTAATCTTTTATCAAATTTTGATTGACTGAAAATCTTCATTGTTAATCACATTCAGTACACCATTTGGAAGATACAAATTTCTGAGAATGCCATTTGGAAAAAATTCTGTTAGTGAAGTCTTTCAGCATGCAATGGAGCAATTTTTTTTCTGGCTATCCATGTGCTATTATAGTGGATGATATTCTAGTATGAGGCAATGGAGAAGTCGAACATGACAGAAACTTCAGGAAAGTTCTGGAAAGAGCATGTGAAGTGAATCTTAAGCTGAATCATCAGAAGTGCAAATTGAAGCTATGAGAAGTTATTTGTGCCGGTCACTTTTTTACCAGTTCTGGCTTATAACAAGATCTCCAAGCAAACAGCAGTTTTTGAGATGCCAGCTCCAGACAATGTCCAAGCCCTAGAATGTTTTCTTGGCATGGTCAACTATCTAGGCAAGTTCATTCCAGATTTAAGCCAACTTTCAGCACCATTATGAGATGTGCATGCAAAGATGTAATTTAGTCATGGTCAGAGCAGCAACAAAGAGTATTTGATGTCTTGAAGTAGAAAATTGCCATCCCACCAACTCTCAGCTACTCTGGTATTCACAAACCAGTCACTGTTTTCTGTGATACTTCTAAGTTTGGTCTAGGTGCATTCACTCTTCAAGAGGGTAGACCAGTAGCCTATACATCCAGAACTCTTACCCAAACCAGGATGCAGTATGCCCAGACTGAGAAAGAGCTTTTGGCAATGCTGTTTGCATGTTTGAAGTTCCATAATTATAGTTATGATTCATCTATCCAGATCAAAACTGATCATCAATCTCTAGTTACTATTTTGAGAAAGCCTATGCATACAGCTCCCAGTAGACTACAATGTATGATGCTCAAATTGCAGAAGTACAATATCAGTCTTGTCTACACAAAAGGCAAACTTCTTTATCTTGCTGATACTTTACCAAATCACCCAGAAAAAAAAACACAGAACAGCGTAACAATTAGAAACTTGATTTTGAGGTCATGGAAGTGAGAAATATTTTTTTCACAAATCTTGATGAGCTGAGAACTCACGCAGTTTCAGATCCAATTCTCCAGAAGCTAAACATCTTTATTAGTCTAGGATGGCCTTCCAAGCAATCTTGTTTACCAGTAGAAGTGCAACCATATTTTTCATGCAGAGATCATGCGTTCCGGCCCCAAAATCCGGACAATACCAAGAAAGGAGGAGGGGTATCCATATTCATCAAGGACACCCACACCTCAAGACTGGTGGCAACACACGATGCATCGGAGACCATCCAGGTGCAATTAACCATAGGCAAGACTGCTCTGCAAATTGTAGCATGTTACAGGCCACCCTCACAAACTCAGGAACCTCACATGGCCTTCCTGAAAACACTAGAGGGGATAAATGTATCACCAAACACCATCATACTAGGTGACTTCAATTACCCTAATATAGACTGGGAACACTACTCAAGCCCAAACACCCTAGCCCAAAAGTTCCTGGAATTCATAAACTCAAATGCCATGGAACAACTAGTCACCATCCCCACAAGAGGAGACAACATACTTGATCTCATCATCACGAACATGGGAGCACAATGTTCAACACAGGAGGTGTACCCCTCACTGGTGAGATCAGACCACAAACTAATCTCGCTGGAGGTCCTCATCCCACCCCCACCTGAAATAAAAAAGACCACAGTAAAGAACTTCTCAAAAGCCGACTTTACACTTCTAAAGACTAGTGTGGTCTCCTTCAAGGCCCCAGAGCTGGCGGAAAGCAGTACTCAAGCCGCTGAATCACTTACAAATGCCTTCTACCAGCACCTACAGGACTGCATGGATAAGGCAATCCCAAGCAAAACAAAGACTCTTTGTACCAAAGGCAAGCGTCCAGTCTGGTGGACCCCAGCCATAAACAAACTCTACAACAAAAGGAGGAAGCTACTACAAGATAGAGCAAAATCCTTAAAAGGTAAGATACCCTTGATCACTATAAGTAAAAAACTAAGAGCTCTCATAAAATCTTCCAAAGCAAATTTCGAGAGAAAAATAGCTAAAGACTCAAAAGACAATCATAAGGCATTCTTTAGCTATGTTAGAAACCTGGGAGGAAACTCCCAGATATGCTCAGAGCTAGTTCAAAATGATGTGAAGATTACTGATCCTACAGACATTGCCAACATACTGGCTGACAGGTTCAGTGCAAACTTCTCCCAAAAGGAGAGATATCTATACCAAATGATTGCAGCCCCCCAAACATCTCCAACGCCCAAGTGAGAACTGCTCTCTCCAAAGCAAAAAACACAGCATCCATGGGACCTGATGGTGTCCCGGCTGTGTGCTCCATGAACTCAATGAGGAATTAAACCCACAGCTAGGACAGCTGTTTAATCAAAGTCTTACCTCTGGATACGTGCCCAGGAGTGGCGCACTGCAACTGTGGTACCACTCCACAAAGGCGGTGCCTCCACCGACCCTGGAAATTACCGGCCCATTAGCTTGACAAGCCTTATTTGCAAAGCCATGGAGAGGATCATAATGGACCTCATAAATAATGACATAGGGAGTTTGCAGACTTTGGATCCAACCCAGTTTGGCTTTGTCAAAGGCAGATCATGCCTTTTAAATTTGGTTGACTTTTTCGAAACAGTCACCAAAGCCATTGATGAGGGAAAGGCAGTCCATACTGCCTACCTCGATCTGGCTAAGGCCTTCGATACAATACCCCACTCGGGTATCATTGAAAAACTCATCAGCTTAAATGTCAACCCATACATCACAAGATGGGTTGCAAACTGGCTGAGTGACAGAACCCACAGGGTCAGAGTTGCTGGCGCCATGTCTGACTCAAAGCCTGTCACAAGTGGTGTCCCACAGGGCTCAGTCCTGGGCCCACTCTTGTTTGGCATCTACTTCTCCAGTACAAGCAAACACAGGAGGGTTATGGCTGACAAAGTTTGCAGATGACTGTAAACTGGCGCCATAGTAGAAAACACATCTGACACAGATATCCTTCAGAAGGGTCTCACAGAAATGGATAACTGGTGCCAGAGCCATGGCCTAAAGTTAAATGCCAAAAAATGCATAGTCATACCCTTCGGGAAAAACAAGGTTACCCCTAGCTACCAAATAGGTGGCAATCCACTGAGCACAGAAGAAGTTATCAGGGACCTGGGGACCCAGGTTGATAGTAGTCTGTCATTCGACACCCATGTAGCTACAGTAGTTAGGAAGACGTTCTACATTGCCCACCTTATCATGAAGGGTTTCTCATCTAGATCAAGGGAGGTCATAGTCTCCCTTTACTCATCACTCATCAGACCAATGATTGAGTACAATGCCCCATTCGGAATGTATCTGACCCGACACTTGCAGCAACTGGAGAGGCCACAAAAGTTCCTCACCAAAAGGATAAAGGGTCTCAAAAATCTGTCCTATGCTGCCCGACTGAAAGAACTCCAGCTCTACTCAGTCGCCACCGCTTGCTCAGAGGTGACCTTTGCCTAATATACAAGGCCATGTCAAACCCAGATTTGATGAATATGCTTCACCTCAAAAAATCCAGATCCATCAGAGCCACAAGGGTGGGAGACTTAAACCTTGACACGACTATTAATAGGACGTGCTGGAGGGATAGATTCATCACCCAAAGACTCCCTATGCTGTGGAACAAAATCCCGGTACATGTGAGGCAGAGCACCTCGCTGGCCTTGTTCAAGAGAAATCTTGACCAATGGATGGGAGATTGCAGATATACCCCAGGGATTACCTCAGTGTCATTGCTCAACAGAGGCACAGCAAAATAATGGGTTTAGTTCCCCATAATAAAGGGGTGGCGTAAGCCACAAAACAATGGGCTAGGCTTGTAAATGCCCTCGGGCAGATAGCCTAGTATGAACCTATGAACCTATAAGATGAGAATTTGTCAGACAATGGTATCATCATGAAAGGTCCTAAAGTGATTGTTCCAAAATCCTTGCAACAAGAGTATATTAAGATCTTGCATTGTGGCCACCCAGGAACTGATTCTACCAAAAGAAAGGCAAGAGGTCTAGTATTTTGGCCTTCTATGTCAAGATATTTGGAAAGTACTTTCATCTTGTTCAGTATGTAATAGTACAAAGCCGCATCAACAGAAAGAACCACTTCAGTTAAGCCAGATTCCTGAACTATCTTGGTCAACAGTAGCTACAGATATTTTTGAGTGGAATGGTCAACATTACTTGGTGTTAGTTGACTCTTATTCAAATTGGTTCAAGATTGACCTCCTTCCCAACCTAACTTCCAGTACTGTCATTACTAAGTAGAAGTGACATTTTTCTGTCTATGATAGTCCACACAGATTTATTTCTGACAACGGTGCACAGTTTACAAGTCAGCAGTTGAAGAAATTTGCAGAAGAGTGGGGCTTTGTTCGTATTATAAGTAGTCTTGAATACCATCAGTCAAAGAGCTTAGCTGAATGTGCAGTTCAAAGTGCAAAACAGCTGTTAGAGAAATCCAGACATGACAATACTGATGTTTTTCTAAACTTGTTAAATCTCAGAAACATTCCTTGTTGTAATCATCTTGGTTCACCTGCCCGGAGACTTCTGTTGAGACAAACCTGAAACACATTACCAATCAGCAGTAATTTATTGGTTCCATGTGCTTAGAACAACAAAGCAGTAAAAGCCCAACTGACGAAAATGCATTTGTCCCAGAAGTCTTACTATGATAAAACCAGCAAACTGCTCCATTCTTTACAAAAAGGGGAGATAGTAAGACTGCAGATGTCAGAAGGTTTTGATTGCATTGGATTTGTGAAAAGTTTGTATCAAGAGCCGTGGTCATACATTGTGGAATCACAAGGAGTGGAATTCAGATGAAACTGGAAGCATTTGATACCAGTATCCGAACCAGTGTTACAGCATCTTGTTCTCAGAGTGGCTTGTCTTATATTTCTGTTCTAGAGGACATTCTGTGAGCAATCCCTGTTCCTGAGAAAATCCCTGAGACTCCGCAAGCAGAACATTCCCCAGTGACTGTCCCTGTTGCTAAATCTAGTCCTAACTATTATGTCACAAGATCTGGTCGCATCTTGAAACCTAAACCTAGTCCTAACTATTATGTCACAAGATCTGGTCGCATCTTGAAACCTACTTTCAGATACACGGCAACCTGGACATGACGGTTGTTTTTCTTTATTAGTGTTTGTATACCTGAATGCCTATTGAAATGTCATTGTTTATATGAGACAGCTCAGTAAAGAGGGAGGATTTAGATCAGTGTGTGTGATATACATTTAAGAAGTTTTCTAGTGAGTCAGCACATGCATATAAGTACTGAGCATGTGAAAGTAAGAGTGCTATTTTGAGTGAGCAGCCAGAGTGTAAACATGCAAGTATGTAGTCAGTTAGTTAGATAGTTCATTTGAGTTTGATGTTCCTACCATCCATCCTGATGTATTTCTGTACAATAAACTACTTAAATGAACACCCAAGCATCAACATCTTCTTAATGCACATAACAGGAGCGACAGGAGTCAAGTACAGAGGAATAGTTACATCCATGGACCTGGATGTCATATGATCAGATATACAGCAAGCTGTGCAATAGCAAAGGCCTTTCTTACAATAGTGGACATGATGATCAAAGGGCAGTTTGTTGTTGATATCGATTCCCAGATTCCTGACTACAAGATTAACTTTCAGGGGTGTGTTGTCAATGTGATAGTTATAAGAAAAATCATGCTTGCGGAAGGATACAATTTTGTGATTAGTTTTACTACATAATTTTGACATGAGCTATTTGTTTTGGAAAGGCCCTCTTAGATAATTTTGGCATCCTCTGGAGAGTTTATGATAGCATCAAATTTACAGTCAGCTGCAAACTTGGTTAGACATAAATCCTTAGCATGGTCTAGATATGTGGTGTGTACTGATTTGCCCTCATCCATTGTGTCTTTAACCTTCACAAAGAAGTCAAGCAAGTGAGGTAGGCAGGATCTTCCTTTGATGAACTGGCATGTGTTGAGAATTAGTAAACCGCCTATGTCCCTATTTATTTACTTGGGTCCCCTACATCATCAGTATAGCACAGCTACCCAGTGCCCACATCCATGCTGAGCCTACCAGCTGCTTCACACCTCACACAGTTTTACTCCATTAATCTTCTGGGTCATTCGTGGAGCCTGAGAGCATCTTGGGCATCTTGGCTATCCACATGCCATTGCAGGGATTTTTGTGGTACACCCTACCCAGTATTCCTTTTGTGGTACGCTCAAGAGAGATGGGCATGCAATTGGAGTGTTTTTTCAGTGTACTGCCCCACCTCCACAGCTACTCAGCCACCACTATCTTACTCCTTATGAGTATTCCCTGTTAAACCATAGCTAGGAATGCCCACATTACCACCTTCCACCCACTGAGATGGACAGCTCATCCCTCCCTTACTATTCCATCAGTCATGCAAACTGCTAATCAGGCCTAGATCACCTGGGCTGTAGTCAGGGTTTATAAACTCTGCACTTCTGGAGCAGCCACCTATTTCCTTGTTTATTAATTCCCCAGTGATGCTTTCCATAGCCTTACAGATGAGGCCAGTCAAGCTTATGGGTTTATAATTACTTTGTGTAAGGGAATAACTGTTGCTATCCTTAATTCATCCATCATAAAGCCTGTTTTAAAGCTGATAATGAAGAATCTCTGTATTAGGTCTGACAAGTCATGTTTCAGGCTGACTAGTAAGCAGCAGCCTGGTATATATTAGGCCTTACATAACACCTTGAAGAGTTGATCTTGGTAGACTTTGTAGGGAGGTGTAGATGCAGGCATGAGATCTGGGAATATAAGTGGAGGGTGGAATCTCAACTAAATGTATCCAGTACTAGATTGGCTGTGTCCTCTGGGTCCAGGTATGTGATATCCATTATTATTTTTTCTGCACAGTGTGGGGTACTGTTTTTGAAATTTCTAACATAATTAAAGAATGCTTTATGGATATCTTTACTTTACATTTAACTCTGGTTAATTTCATCTCTTTAGAGTTAAATTCATTTTTAGACGCAATGAATTGTTTTCTTTTACCATAGAGCCTGTTTATATTAGGGTTCCACTAATGATGTTTTTTTTTATTTAAATTTGGCATTGTATTTAATTATGGGGGGGGGGCAGACACATCTATGCAACTATTTACCTATGCATAAAATTTGGTGATGAAGGATTTTGTATAAGCAGTGGAAAGAGCTTTTAAACTTAACCAGGTCTCAGTTTTAGTAGATTAGCTTTGGCAGACTCTATGAATAATGAGGTGGTGGAAGATGTCTCTGACACTAGTCTTAAGGTAAATGTGACTGATTTGTTGTTGAATTCAATCAGGAGGAAGTAACAATTGATAGGGAACAAAGCTCTCCCATATTGGTAAGGAACAAGTCCAGGATTTTATTGCCCCTGGTTGGAGTGCAGAATAACTGGCGCAGAGAGTTTGCACTGATGAAGTCCAAGGACATTCAAGGCTTCCAGTTTATGGAGGGGTAGTTGAAGTCTCCTAAGAGAATGGCGTTTGGCTTAATGCATAGGGACTCCATACTAGTTAGGTAGATGGTATGGAGCAAGGTGGGGCATAGAGGGCTTCTAATAGTTATCTGTAATATGAGAAGGTGTTTTGTTAGTAATAAGTTGAATGTGGAATAATGGATGAGTTCAGGGTTATTATCCTGTCTAATGAGTCTGAGCTATTTTTAAGAATATGGAGGTGCCACTGCCATTAATACCTCTATCGTATACAGTGAGCTTGAGTGTGTGGTAGGCAATGATACCGTGTCTGGATGGCATGATCTCACTGGCCTTGAACCAGGTCTCTGTGACTATGCATATATTGATGTTTTCCAGGGTAAAGAGGGCCTTACAGATTTTTTTAAGAATCCTAACATTAAGCAGGAATAACTTTATGATATCCAGATTCTGATTTGATATGTTGGAAGCTTTAGAAAACAGACATTGCCTAAAAAGGCACTATGTAGGTGGACAAGGATTTAGCCAATATACAAAATCCTTGGAGGAATGGATGCAATCCATCCCCAGAAAAACAGTTAGGACTGTCTTCCAACTCCTTCCAGTCTGATATAACTTGTAACCCCCTAGAATGACACCTGAATCTAAGTCAATACTTGAGGTCAATAATCTTTATTTTGTATTGCAGCATCATTCTTTGTGATGGTAGAATGCTACTCAAGTCTAGGTTCATACCAACCTCAAACACGTATTCTGAGAGCTACATCTTTTCATATAGTCCAGACAGGTATATTTGAAGTAATTTACAACCATGTGCACTATGACTGTGTCATATGTGAAACTGTGGTGCAAGAACTTGAGTGCATGCATGCTTTAATAAATCCTGTCAGTTGGTACCAACTGATTATGGTCCTCTCCTTGCACAGCCTGATGAGAGTTGTATTCAGTATGTCTCATTATGGAGTCATCTATGACTTGGATATTTCAAGCGTTATGGGCTTTTGAATGGAGATAGTGTGACTCTTAAGTATATATATCATGGTGGATGCTGCCTGATGTGAGAGCTTTTGAAGTTGTTCAAGGTACTTATTTCTTAGGCTGCATTTAGGAGGACTTTATGATTTAGGTAGGTTGCTTTTAGAATCATTAGCTTATGTGAGTCTATGAGTTGGTTGTCATGGTAATGTATCATTGGTCCCAAGTTGATACATCTAACAAGATTGAAGCAATTGACAAAAGACATGCCTCTTCATATGTGAGGATCCAAACTGTAACTGTAAAGCATCAGTAGCCCAATGCATTTACTGGATTAACCAACATCCTCAACAACCCCCCTTTTTTCCCCATTTTCAACATGGGGTTGGGGTATTGTGTCAGCTGTCACTATCTCTCTATTCAGTGTCACCCTCTAACCTTCTTGAGCAGTCATACTTGGCTGTCATAGTTCTCTCACACAATCCAGCCACCTCTTTCCTAGATGCCTTCATTTCCTCTTGCCTTGTCCCTGCCCGTCCCAAATCTTCTTCACTGGGGTGTCTACTGCTTTTCTGCACATGTGTCTGAACCGCCATACTCTGTCCTCTTTGGCCTTCTCTGTAACTAGAGCTACATTGGCTTCTCCTCTGATGTCATCATTTCTTCATCTCTCACACAGTGGGCATCCTACCACCTGTCTCAGGCACTTCATCTCCATCACCTCTAGTTTTCTCAGCTGCTCTGACATTGTTGCCCAGGTTGCTGTACATACAACAGTACTATCACACTAGTATTTTTACACCTTACTTTTCAGCTTCTTTGGCATTCTTCTCTCATACACTACCCATGACACTCTGTGTCAGTTGGCTGCAACCTCTCAGATTCTATCAGTGACCTCCTCATTCAGACTTCTGTTTTCCTTAACCACCACTCCCCAATACTTGAAGCTGTTTATCTGTTCCACTAGTCTCCCTTCTACCTCAAATCTCATTGTCTTCAAGTGATTTCCTCCATTTGCTGCCATTGCAACTATTTTATCTGTACTGAGTTTCATCACTGCTTTCAGTTTAGCATTCCACTCCCCTATCCTTTGCTGAAGTTCTTGCTCAGAGTCTCCCTGTAATGCCATATCAGCTGCATAAAGCAGCTTCACTGATATTTCCTGCCTGACTTGTTTGTTAATGTAGAACATCAACAGTATGAACTGCAGTGGGTTCAGAGCTGAATCCTGATGCACACCCACTCACACTGGAAACCCCTCTGTGAGACTTGAACACTGTTCATACTAGAGTCATTGATTTCTTGTACATTGCCTGTACTAATTCTAGCAATGTTTATGGAACTTCTTACCACCACAGGAGTACCCAAATCACCTTTTGTGAGGGCCTTGTCATACGCTTTCAATAGTTAATAAACTGAAATAAATAAATACATAATAAAAATAAATAAATACAATTTTTTTTTATTTTTAATATAAAATAAACCCAATTCATTCAGCAATGAAGAAGCCCTAACGTTGCACCGTATGCTTTCATGACAAAATGCCTGCAGCATTGTGTAGAACTACATTGTAGCATTTTAAGCATTTTGGCTGAATTAGGGAGTATATTGCAGAATATATTAGCATCTCACAGGTCTCATCTACCCTAAAACTGAGATATTTGACATATATGTCACACATAATTATTTTTGTGCACTACAGCCAGGAAGAATGTTGTGAAAAAAACACTCAAAAAAACAAAAATCAGGAGGAGTAGAAGCAAATGCAAGCGAAATAGTTACTTGACAAAAATGTTATAGTTGCAATTTAATTTAAACCTTTGTAAGCAGAAATTATTACTTTTTAAACTCTGTCCACTTGTACAATACATTCTTAGCTAACAAATTCAAATATCAGCAGTTTGTCCCATTTGCAGAAATAAACTACATCATTTGCAGTCTTTCTTTAAGGAAAATAATTAAGTGTTCTGTGAACATAAGGGTTTTCACTACATTTTGTGTACATCACTCTGTAATAAAGCCAGACACTGTTTCACAGGTGAAAGTATTAATTAAGGGAACAAACTTCAGAGCACAGGGAGATGATGCAACTATAGGCAATGGAAACAGAGCAGAGATGTATGCATGAGGGAGCATAAGAATAGACTATTTGCTCATTTTTAATTTAGTTCCACAGATTTTTTTTATTTACTCTTTGTATTTGCATAAAATGTTCTGTGTCATGATTTATTCTTTATGTTATTTCTGCTGGTATATTTTGTCTTTACTAATGCAGTTCTTTTACTTTTGTCATTTTGTGTGCCTTTTGTTGAAAATGTCATAGGACTAGCCAAATCAGTACGGTAACAAATGAACAAATGAATGAACAAATAGATGAATGACTGAATGAATGAATGAATGAATGAATGAATGACTAAATAAATACAGTATTCAGTATTTGTTAAGCAATGCACCTTGCACTGCTAAAAATATTATTCAGAAACATAGTTAAACCAGCTTTTGATTTCTACAAAAAGCAGTGGTGCAGAGCAATATAGCTAAGCTGACCTCATCACTATTCGGTACTGTCACTTACTGTACCCCAGGAACAGTCACACTCATTGTTGATAAACTCAGCATCCATGACAAAGAACTGCTTTCATTACCCTAAGAATATAGTCACTGACATGTCCAATACTCAAGGCAGAATTTGGTTTATAGGGCTGCTTGCAGGGGGAAAAAATCAGATTAGTAGACAAAGAAAAAAACAATCTGTTGAGGATGTTTTGTTAAATAGGTGTTGTTAACTGTGTAGGAGTAATACTGTAGTTGAAATAATGAAAGTAAATTACAGTTTCTTCTATTTGATGAATGTTATGATTATACATTATACTTTGTAGTCAGGAGATCCAGCTTGTGTTTATGCCATCAATATTAGCAGTAAGAATGCTTGACAACCCAGTTTGAGCTATATCTCAATATGTCATCAAATAATTGAAATTCCACTTCTCCTCTAACAGACCAATGTAACAATATGTTTTTTCTTTAATTCTGAAGGTTAGATATTGCTATTAACCGGATAAAGTATGTTACTGAAACATGCCCTTTAACAATAATTTTATTACAATCAAGTACACCTGCTAATTCTTTCTTTTGTGTGTCTTCCCAATCAGGTGATGTAAAAACAATACATATTGCATTTGTATATACCTGTGAACCATCCACTCTGAGAGTGGAATGGATGGCCACTGTCAAGCTGTTTTGCTCCAGTTTATAGTATCAATTTTCAGTTTACATTTCAAGGATTAAATGTCATGACCCCTCATACCTTTCAATGTATAAAATTTGTTGTCACTATAGTTGTTCCACATTTTTAATAATTGCTACTTTTTCATCAAAGAAAAGTTAAGATCACTTTCTGAAATATTTGCAGCTATTGACAATCAATGATGACCAAACTGGGCCCTTCAGGTTGTTTGGGTTGCAGCACACATACAGACCTCTACTGGTAGTGCTTTTACATCTGATGTAGATTTATGCCTCTTTCTGTCTTACAAGATATGTCAGTTATCAACTTGGTTTCCCACCATGATTCCATCATGGTTCCATATGACACTGGATTCCTTGGTGAAAAAAAGTAAACCTTAGCATGAAAATGCAGTCTGCTCTAACCTGTTGACTGATGGCTTAAGTTTACTTTTGAATCCGGTCTGGCAATGCCACAGAAAACTATCTGCAACTGCCGCAGGTGGTGGCACCCATTTATTATAAAACAGAAAAAATAAGCAATAAATCCTTCTATACAGAGCAAAATGCAGACAGAAATAGAATTTGAAAGTTTGTATGTACCCATAGTCTCAGTGAACTGAATTGCTTTGAAATACCACATTACTATTTGAGTTTGAAAATTTTACACATGAAGTTGGTGATGTTTCTGCCAGTCAACTCATGTGTCATAGAATATTAAATAAAAGGGTCAGTGGGAGTTAATTGTTTAGTCTCCTTTTGAGAATTTGTCAGCTAAACCTCATCAAGGTTACCATGGTTGCTCAGTTGCATCAAAGAGGACTTCACAAAGGCTATCCCGATAGCATATTCTGTTATTTCTAACTTTGGTACTATAGAGTAAAACTAAATAAATGCATGAATAAAAGAAACAGAAAAACTGTTTATGAAATGAATATGCTTAACTTCTGTATCTCTGAAGATTATTTTGGGAAATTGTCATGTTCTGTGCCAATGCAATTTTGTTGTGTTCTTTTGCATTTGTATTTATTAATTTACTGCATTCACATAATTTTTGTGGTAACAAATACACAGAGCCTTCTAAACTAGGGGCCTTTTTTCACGCCTGTGAGGCAAAATTCTAAGTGGACAATGGAAAGACGTGTAGTGAACATTGGCAAGTTAAAAAAAAAAAAAAAAAAAAAAAAAACACACACACAAAAAACAATTGTTCAGTTGTAAAAGAAGCAATTTAAACCATGTCAAATACATTAATCACAACTGTAACAGGTAGTTAATCACAGGAGGATTGTACCAACAACAACCACATCTGTATTATTTACACCGTTTACAATGACATATGCCCTGGGATTCACGAAGCTCGGCGCAAGGCCGGCGTAAGGCTTGCGCCGGCCGTGCGGCATATATATGGAGTAGTAGCGCCATATGCATATTAATGAAGGCACGCAGCTGCCACAGCCACGTGCATAGGAAATGTGCGCGAGTGCATGGGGCATATCAAAGTTGCGCACAGAGGTGTGTCAATGTCGGCTGTCGATGAGCAACCTAAACTGCTGAATATTATATTCCGCCTGCAATAGTAATCGCACCTATCAGTGTCCATGGATACTGAAACATATGCAAAGCATACAAGATAGTTCCTGCGAACAGAAAATGAAGAAGCAAACACAAATGCACAGTAGGGAATAATGGATCCCTAACCCTTGAACAAATGACATGGAAAACCGTGTGCCTGTAGTCCAACGTAGTGTAGATAGCTAAACCATGTGGAAGTGAAACGCATCATATGTTAGCGTGCCACCAGTAGGTACGTCCAGCCCAATGGAGAGGGTCACCAGCTGACCCATAATGTGAGGGAGGGTACACAGCTGGGCAGATGTGTCCATAACAAAATACACGAGGAGAAATGTAGATATATTTAGCGACCGTATGTCCGAATCATATCCCACAAGGCATGTAATAATCACATACAAAAAGTATGTCCGCATTTCACATACCAAATGTGATAGGAAATAGAATACGCATGTAAACAAAACAGTAGGAGCATATAAACAGGTACAACAATAAGGACACATGTAGGCCAAAAGGAACAGTATGATCCGTACCGTCGACTAAGATTACCACCTGTTCCAGTTTGCGAGTGACAGTCCCTCTGTGAGCAGATGTGTCCTGACACAAACTTGTAAAAATGGCAAATGTCCAGAGATTATAGGACATAATTATTCCTTAGACGTTATGTAATAGTTGCATTAAACAGTTTCTCTGTACGTATATAACATAAATGTCATAAGAAACAGAATAAGCCACCAAAATGCTACAAGAATAAGCTTAGATACAGGCAAGAATTGTAAGTTCTATCTGCCGAACTGACCGTGGGTATGTGTCGGCCTGTAAAATGTGATGTGTTCACCGCAAATGTCACACTGTGGCCAATTGAAATGTGGAAACCCTACCATCGACTGTGGGGAGGCATTGTCCACAACAGTCAGATATGTGTAAGGAATAGCTTGGACATAGGCAAAGGTGCCATCCTACCAATGAGTACAGCAGGCTGGCAAAATCTGGAAGTCAGCAGTATAAGCCAAACTTGTATGTGACACAGTCGAACGGGTAGTACCCGGGTATACCAACCAAGTAACGAAAGTTAAGTATGGGCGTGTACCTATGTGCATGCATGAGGTATAGCATGTGGAAAGCAAACATGGCAGGGTAGTCCACACAACCATAAAGGTACCTGACACATGTAGGGTATTCAATGTGTTACTCTGGCCGTGTCATGGGCCAACAACCAAAGTAGTGATCTATGGGGTGTGAGGATGGGTAATGGTAAAATCCTCCAAGGCGATACTGTGTTGTATGCAGAAAAGGTGAACCGGAGGTGTATGACGGGGCAGCGGGTGAAGCTGAAAGAAACACAAACGCATGTAGAAACAGCTGCAAGACAAGCAGACAGGCCATAGTGTAGGACACAATCCCACAAACATATGAATATGGACATGTGCATTACAAATGTATAGATATGTCACCATCACATACCCACAGATTGGTCCTGATGGAACTGGCCATAACAAATGCAACACACCTGGATGCATAATGGCCTACCCAGCACCCCCTCCACATCACACAACCCGCTCCCATACCAGAACGTCCACCAAATCCTGCCATACTTGGCCTACTGGGTCGTTGCAGACACAGCTACACGTAGTGACCCCTACGCATATGTAGTAGGTAGTGTCACCCTAGGCAGTTTCAGGATTGCAAACCATGTATCCCTTGCATGTAAAACCCCCTGCACATTTTCGTAAAGCCACAAAAATCTTCGGAATCTGTCTTGTTTTGGTCTTGTCAAATTTTTGGGATATCCCTCATTGGATAACTAACCTGTGTAAATAGTAGAATGGGTATGAAGACATGATGTCCAATCTTGTAGATATCTGGACACAAGTCAGAATGTGCAGTAGAGGTGCATGACACTGTCTAGCCCTAAGTGGTCATGCATAACCTACTACCCAGGATAAAACACCTTCCCGTGATGCACATGTCCCGACACGAATAGGCGGGAGAATATATTGCACACATTCGCATAGTGGCAAACGGCATAAGGGTGATGAAGACACTGATCAAGTGTGAGGGGCACTTACTGTGTGCAGGCGTGACCGACCATACCTGTCAACCTGTATGAGCAAGATATCTGGACAGAGCTGTGAATAAAAGTGAGACAATTGCCCAAAAGTAGGGACAATTTGTAAAGATAGCTCTTAGAAACATAGAAATTTGATAGAATAACAGTTTGCACATTGGCATTAATGTCCTGAAGAGTATGAAGTCTGAAACCCAACTGTCTGTCATCATGTTCCGACTTCAGTCTAATGATTAGCTACTGCTGTGCCAGAACACAACAGCGTATTACAGAGGTCTGTACCGTACATATTTACAGTAACAACCTTTCACATTTGTGTAATGTACAACTGCATACCTGTAGTCATTTCATGTCCAAAATAATAATCCCCGTATGACTGTATACATGTAATAGTCAAATGTGAATGGGAACACCCCTCACCATGGAGTATGGACTGTAACAACCCCACCCATAATATGTATTGCCAACAGAATAAGCTGCTGACAGGTGCCCAAACACGTGTGTCTGTAAACACAGGTAAAAATTCATAATAGGGAGAAACTCTCTGTCCATGTGCTTTGTCTGACATTTGAACTCAGCCAGGGAAGTTCCGTTCACCAGGTGGACAAGACTAAACCCAGATCACTACATGAACACCCTGACAATCAAAGACCTGTATGTGCCAGGACTATAAGCCTTGGTGTTCTGCATATCCTTGGAGTGATTAACAATGCAGCTGGGGTCCACAGCAGTAGGCAATAGGGAATGTGTAATATGTAGTACCATGTTTTTCCCAGCAGGAGAATGGATGCCTGTGTTGTAAGTGAAGCAGTGAGGTATATGTTGACGTAGCTAAGTATTATGGGTATGCATATCAATGAGGCAGAACACCAATAGAATAGTGGTTCTGGCATCCGGCCAACGTGAATGCAGTCCCGGTTGAACTACGACCACAACACATATAAGTTTAAAGTGTAATGAATGTGTTTGTGCTGTAAACACATTTAGATATGTAAAGGTGAACGTGTGTTTCGCATATGTCCGTAAACCAGAATACAGATATGTAACTGTTAGGGTCACAATTAGGAAAGGCCACGCAAGCACAAATATTTATTAAACATATGTAGCCCACAATAAGGATTTGCAAGTGCACCTGCCCATGTGTTATCCGCTCACAGCATAGCAAATTAATGCTGTTTTCTCCACGTTATATATATATGGCTCATACCTGTTAACCCTGTAAAGTAAAAAAACGGACAAAGCCATGAAAACAACTGGTACAAATAGGGACAATTCCCAAATATTGCCCTAACAAACATAGAAAGTGGATAGAATAACAGGTGTTTCACTAGCATGGATTCTCTGAAGGGTATGAAGTCATAACCTCAAATGCTTGTCATTATTTTCCAACGTCAGTCTTTAATGATATGCCACTAATTTGCCAGATAGCCACAAGATTATGAAAAATGGACCAAAGATAAGAGGCAAACATCTGTACATTCTGCGAAAATCTGTACAGTTGAAAGGTATGATATGGATATATATTTCTGTGTATACACATATATCCACAGACTTAAACCAAAGGAATTTATGAAATGAGGAATGTACAGACATATATGGACATATGTATATATGGACATATATATATATATCTATACACACATGATACATTAATAGATATATACACAACAAACAAACATACGTCCTTGTAGATATAACACATGTACATAAATAGATCACGGTATAGCTATTATGGATAGACAGACAGACATGCATGAAAGGTGAATACACTGCTGCTTTCCAAACCATTGCCCGGAAAATACCAGTGTGACAGACCTGCAAGTTCTACACTTTAAACATGGCTATAGGTGTCCTTTGCAGGACCCCAAAAATTGATCCCATACTAAGTGTGTACAATAATCATCGACGCAAAGGAGTCACAGCTGCAACTACGATATAGCTGTACATGCAACAGTAGCAGGTGCAAGGGTAATAACACATGGGTCGATAGAATGTATGATGTACGACCTGATATCAGGAGAGTGGAGAGTGCTTAGAAGTGTCTTCATACTTTATTATTGCTCACATTAAATATGTCTAATGAGTACTGTGGAGGAGTGTCAGGTATGGGAATCATGGGTATGCAGAAATGGGCCTAGGTGTTGGTTGGCACAGATTTATTAGGTCCGCCCCATGGGAGTGATCAATATACCTATGTGGGTATAGCACACGCCTATATTCTCCAAAAATGTTGAACCCATCTACTGGATATTGTGTAAACCATTGGGGGAAGACGTAAGGACTTATATCAGTGTCATGTAGGCGATTATCATGGATGGACATGCGTACGACCAAGATGGTAACCATACCTTCCAACCTTTTAGAATAAGACAGCTGGACAAAGGCATAGTACATGAAATACAAATAGGGACTATATTAAATATACCCCAGACAAAGTCAGAACATTGGTAGAATAATGGCATAGTCAGGAGTATGAATGTTATGAGGGTTATTAATCATGAAATACAAATGTCAGTCATTATTATCTAACTTCACATTCCTTAATGCCTTGCCAGTAATTTACCAGAAAGGCACATTATTATGAAAAAAGTAACAAAATCATAGGTCAAACCTCGGGACATTTACCCATAATGTGTACAGGTGAGAGGTATGAAGGTAACCCGTCCTAAATATATGTACAGAACTAGTGATACTAGGTGGGCAGGTGAGAAGAAAGACATCAGGACAAATGACAAAACATGTACAAATCAAAAGCATGTACCTCGACAAATGTGAATGACAATGTATGCCCTGTGAAAGTCATTGTGGAAGGTTAATAGAATCAAAAGAAATGTGTCCCTCAGGGTGTCATGCAGTGTCCCCGATACAGTGTCCAGTCCCCCATACTCGCACGTGAGTTCTGCCACTGACGGAAAGTGCAAATACCGGCGAACACATAAGGTACATGATAGAATAATAAGTGTGGATAAGCACCTGTTGGCCTTTGTGAGGAATACAACCCTCTGGGTGGGTGTGTCCTGCAATAGGAATGTAATGGCATCTGGCTTGTGATGCTGCCATATATTGTGTGTATTGGTGTAAGAAAATGATATCCTGTATCAGAAACAGATACATGTCAGAGGAAACAGTATTATCGACTGCAAGATAATTCAGAAGGTATGAAAAGCGCTGCAGTAGGAAGTTCAGTATTGACTGCAGGTATGTGCTGACATGTCAAATGACACAGCAGTCTATATAAAGTACCTATAGGGCTGTTACTTTTACAAATGATGACAGTGGGAGCTGTTCTGTAGAAATGCTAGACGTAGCAGGTCACAACATGCCCACAGCCATGCATACACCACAAATAAACATAGCACACAGCAAAGCCTAGGCCATGATACATGAAACCTCTGGCATGTATGAGTAGAGTGAGAGTAGAGCAAGGAAAGATGTCTGCCAAGCTATTCAGCAAACTCCTGCAGGGGTGTGGTGTGTAACATGAACATTGCACGGATAATGTTGGGATTTGCAACATACCCCATTTGTATGTGAAAGCTATGCAAATGATGTAAATATGCGATACATGAAACAGTAAGCTGTCCGTGCAAGAGCAGAGTTATGTGCAGAAATGTACCCGGATGTTAAGCGAGTAATGTTCTGCACGTTGCTAAACGGAGCAATGACAGCTGCAAATACAGTATGAATACAGTCGAAGAAGCATGCCAATGTCCAAATATAAGGCCAGTGGCATTATTGTCCATTGGATATCAATAAAACTGTAGTTGTCCTCCCCTGATCTCCGGTGTGGAAGTGTAGCGCAGCGGCACGAGAACTCGCTGCACTTCAAAACAAGTCAAATATGTATAATATACATACAAAATGTAGGTTTAGTTAGATGTTAGTATGCCATGCAGATGAATGGCAAGCTGGAGACAACATGGCTACTGCTTACTGGTTGTTATGTGTGGAAGCGCTCTGTCAGAGATGTAACAAAGCATTTGTAGGCAATCTGATGCAAGTGATGCTGAGGATAGTGAATCACAATATGTCATGCCATATGGGCCAAGCCTCTACAGTGTAGTGTAGGATAAGGGGACTATTAGAGTAGAAGATAGGTGACAACATGAGTGTGTATGTATAAAACACTGTAATCTTACCGGAGCAGTGTCACATGTTTGCTGTCAGTACTCATCAGTGTAAGAGGCGTGTTATGATCTATCCTAGGGAAAGTCAGGAGACTGATGGTGTACGCCATGGATACCACCGATGTTTCCTGCAAACCTGCCTACAGTGTGTCCACGCCTGTGCGCACCAGTATGCCCAAGTAAGCATGTGTCAGCCTGTGTGCGTGCGTTGAAGAATGAGTAAGCTAGTGTACGAATGTTGAAGCCCATGTAATGTCGTGTATGCCAGTGCACGCGTTTGTAAGCATGCATAAATGTGTACTACACACATCACACATCACACATGTACTGCACACTCAGAAACACATGCTGCCAATACTACACTCATCAGTGAAATGGCACATGGATGGAGAATACATCATCAGAATTAACAGTGCTGTAAACTATGCTACATTGATGGTCATAGCTGCAATGCATCATGCCTGCTGATATACACCTAGAAGGATATCGCACTTTGTGTTAACATTCTAACATGAATACAGTGGTATAAAGCCACCATGTGCATCAGCACCAGGTTAGTCTGATCCTGCATTAATGTTACACATCACAGGTGGTGGCACAGGTGACATCATATGCACAAGGTGTAGTGTTACATTTCCAGAGCTGTCATTGAGCCATCCAATCTACACATAGGTATGTGTGTGTGTGTGTGTGTGTGTGTGTGTGTGTGTGTGTGTGTGTGTGTGTGTGTGAGGGACAATGGTTATTGCATGGTCCAATGGTGATGCAATGGGTATGTGTATGTGATAGCCCTAGCTGTTTGTGGTAAGTGTGCGTGTCTGCATATACACAGGTACAGCATGTGTCAGCCATATAGAGGCGGTTGTGGGACAGTCACAGACCGTACCTGCTAGGCTGTACATATCGCCATTACTGGCCATGGACACCCTTCCATGCATCCAACACTAACCCAGTCCTGCACCTGTCAATGTATACACATAGAGTCCTGGGATCTGTACCACAACCTGTTGATAAAAGGGAGTCAGTGATGTTAACCTGAGTTGCATAGTATTGTCAGTTAATACATACGTATATGAGCGGGATGTCAGTGTGCCTGACGATAGAGTCACCTAATACAAGTGTATCAGGTGTGTTGTTTAGCCTTAAGGGCTGTGACTGTTCGGCACACTGGCTTTGTGAGCTATGTGTTGCAAGTGTTTTGTTTTGGGGTAGTGGTTGCTTGGGTGTCTGCTTTGGAGGTCTCTGCTGCTTAGGCAGATTTTTATTTAGAGCCTTCGAGTATGTTTTTGTGTGTTTATGTGTTTGGTTTGCTGTCGTGGTAGGTCTATGTGAGACTGGAATTGTAGTGAGTGTGGTTTCCTTCTCCTCCTGACTGGTTATGCCAGTACTGAGTTAAGAGAGCTTAGTCTCCAGTTTGGCTATATGGTTGCATCTCTCACATGTGTTGGAATTTGTTGGGAGGAGGAGAGGGTTGTCTGTGTACTTGAGGCAGTTGTGACATTGCCTCAAGATTCCCAGATTCACCAGCTGGACCGGAGAGGAGATTGACAATTTACCTTTGGACATGCTAGAATAGTATTGGGAATTCCTTTATAATTGAAAAAAAGGGCCAATGGGGAACAAGGTACTCAAGGGGAGTTTGTGAGGGTGTAGTGCTTTTAATTTTTTAGTGCTGACTTATATAATTGCTTTAGTGAGCAAGTTCCAGGTTACTTAAATGCAATGTGTTACAGGTAACTTAATGCAAAAATGACAAACAGTAACTTTCTTTCAAGTGAAACAAGGAAATAAGTACAGTAAGCAATGCAGATATCACTAGGGATCCACAGAAGCTCTGAAAAGCTGCGTTTTAGGTGGAATTAGCATTTCTGGGAAATAACAAGCAAACAACAACAAGCATACAAACAAAGCTAGATTCAGCAGGCCTGGATCTAGTCTATGCTACAGCAAACAAGGTGTATCAATTTCAGTAAGAAACAGTTCAAATATGCAGGCACTATAAGCCTTTAACCAGAAATTACCAGCTCAGAAGGGCAGAGTCCAGCCTCTCCTCCCACAAGAGTGCAGACCACGAACCTTCTTAATGTAAAATAACTGGCCTGAAGCCCAAGTGCTTAAACCAGAACTAATACACTTTTAGAATAACAAACACTGAGCCCTCAATCAGCAGTTCCCAACTTAGAAGGATGTAAGCTACCTGTCCTGCCACCATAGTGCAGGCCACAAACCTTCCTAATGTAAAACAACTGGTCTGAAGCCCAAGTGCTTAATCCAAAAGACTTAGAATGATAGCTACACTTTAATCAAGTTACTACCAAGCAGTAATAAATACAACTGAATACTTTAAAGAATGCCTGGATTAGTGCTCAAGTTATACAAACAAAGCTAGATTCAGCAGGCTTGGATCTAGTCTATGCTACAGCAAACAAGGTGTACCAATAATGCAAAGCATACTTGCACAGCGGGACCACCTTAGACATGTCATTGTCGTTATATGCCCATACACATGCGTACTGTTACAGTATATCCACATATACTATCCCCTGCTATGGCACATACTTGTTGGACATACCCTGCCACTGACGGTGGGTCGTATGGCATTGTTCTGTTTAAAGCCCTCATGTTGCATTCCTTGTGGTGTCTGTGCTGTTTACCTTGTGGCCCACTGCTGGACGCATAACTTCTACAAGCATTAGTATGATCAGCAAGACATCACTACATAAATACCATTTCCCACTTTATGCATTGCGGACACTTTTAATTACTGCAAACCAGGCTATACATACACTGACATAAGTTAATACAGAACATGTTATACATA
Organism: Protopterus annectens; assembly: GCF_019279795.1. Taxonomy (NCBI): domain Eukaryota; kingdom Metazoa; phylum Chordata; order Ceratodontiformes; family Protopteridae; genus Protopterus; species Protopterus annectens. Next base: position 528,343,070 of record NC_056750.1, on the reverse strand, counting down.
CAGTTACATACCGAGTGTTCTACATACCTTGATATTGTTCTGGTATTTTGTCTCTATCTCGCTCTTCTGTATCACTCTTTAAACTGTTTTATGGTATGAGCATACGGTTTGCATATCTGGCAAGTCATCCTTATATACGTCGATACCTGCAACATATGGTTTACTGCCGACAATTGGTGTTCCTGTGTGACTAATTACATGCAGTTCAGCTGTGCAGCTACTCCATTCACCAATTATGCGGCAACAGTGGGGTATAACTGAATTCTCCTCTTGGGCGTTGACCATTTGCCATACCTTCGGGGAGACGGCCTGTATTGTGCTTTGCTGTGTGTAACTGCAACTGCTATGTGTAGAGCCAAGTGTAGTTTGGAGTCATGTCCCCCATGGATTGTGTGTGTCGGCTTGAGTATGTGGTTCTACATGTGACTGTACCTGTCATCGCACCCGTCTGATAACGGACTATTGCAAACAACACCTGTAACATTGCCATTTGTTCTATTATACAACGGATACAATTTTGCATGGTGCCTTTAAATGTGTCTCTCACAAGGTATGTTAATGGTTCAGCAGTTGTAATTGACTAACTTAATGTTTGTGCTGTGATTACGGTCTGTATTGCTATTGTTTCCAGTATGGGGGATGTAGGCGGGTGTACTTAGCATATACGGTTTTGTGGAGCTTGCATTTCTACATAGTCCATATATATGTGTGTGGGCTCCTTCCCTAACTAAAGAGCTATCACTTAGTAGACTTCTGTTATGGGATTTTACTTTGGGCCATTGTTAATTGGTTTCTATATGGTATGCAGGTGAGGTTGATACTTCCATACCTCCGGATGTATGGCGATATGTGCAGGGATATTTCTAAATGACAGCTATTCCAGGTATGTCTGTCCCAGATATTTGCAGTCATTGCAGTGGTGTTGGTGTCAGACCCTCTGTGGCATGGCTTGTCACCTTTTCATATGACCATAGTTGGACACTTGCGGGTCACACAGTGGTGTTTACAGGCTGACATATAGCCACGGTCAGTACACAGGATAGCACATACCTTTATCCTCATTACATACCTATTGTTCTTGGACTTTGCCTACTTATCAGTTTGCATGTAACATTTCCATTTCTTACATATAGGCATGACTATTTCCTGCAACTATTGCATAATATTTGGGACATACTAATGTCCTAAACTCTCGGACAGTTGCCCTTTGTAATGTTTCATGTCAGGACACACCTGCCCATTGAGGGGCTGTCCCTCCCAATGTGGGACAGGTGTTTACTGCATGCCTACGGCTAGCTATACCCGCACCTACCATAATCATCTACCTCAGAGTTGGCACCTACAGACACATGATGCGGGCACACACACACACATTACAGTCACACGGAAACACACATGGCACCCTCAACACACACATACACAGGCTACATCACTCACAAACACAGTTGTACATGGTACCTATGTGGACCACACCACCGGCAGCAGTGACTACATGTCCTTACTATCATCATATTGCTCGTGGTTCTACTGTTCCAGTACTGTGTTCTTTCTGTCTTTCAGCCTCATGGTTACGTGTGTTGGTGTGTGGCACGTTCCATAGTTGGCGGTATCCTATTTATTTGTACCTCCAAGGTGTTTTGAATGTCATTAACCTATCTATATATTTGCAGATGTCAGTGACTCCTTATATATCGACATATATCACACTATCACCCTTTCTATCTGTAGTATATATGTGTATATATATATATATATATATATATATATATATATATATATATATATATATATATATATATATATATATAGATATATATATATATATATATATATATATATATATATATATATATACATATATGTATATATATATATATATATATATATATATATATATATATATATATATATATACATATCTCTGACAGGGGTGGTGACAGGCACGCTACACCTTTCAGTGTGTGTTTGTCTGTGTATACTGTGTTTCCTGGACTCCACACGTTTGTGTCTGTACCTGTCACGTTACACACCTGCCATAGGTTAGGATTACCACCCGTCCCACTTTGCGAGGTACAGTCCCGCTTTGTGCAGTTGTGTCCTGCAAAATATTTGTGAACATGGCAAATGTCCTGCGAATTTGGGATAAACATATTCCCAATAGTTTATGTAATAGTTGCATACAACACTTATTCTGTATCTGAACCACCTACATGTTACAGGACACGGAACACGTACCTACGACCATTACTGGAATAAGCTTTTATCTATGCAAAACACTGATGTTCTGGTTTTCATACTGGCCGGGTGTATGTGTCAACCTGCAGACATCTGGCGTATGTCCCACATTGGTCATTTGAAATGTGGCAACCCTACCGTATGTACATCTTGGCTAGCAATAATGTTGGGTGATTGTATACATGATTGCCTGTTCAGCTTCTGGTAGTGGTCGTTTTACCCTTCAGAGCAGGCGCTATTTGTTCAGGGGTGACTAATGCTGGTTTCACCTGTTCTGTACATCATTGACCGTGATCTGTGCAGTGGTCAGTGAAGCTTAGCCCTGTTTTGCACATATCCGTATAGTCGTATTTAAACATCGCTTACCAGCAGTGGGCAACGCATATTCCCGCTAACGTGTGCTACACATATTCTGATTACCTGCATCCGGAATGCATTACCCGTGCCATCGGGATTACGTTACATTCCTTGCAAGACGTGGGACTGGGAACATGCACGACAGTCACTGCATATACCACTTGGACATCTGGGGGTTGTACGCGTATTATGTCATTTTGTATGTGGAGTACACTACAGCAGTTACTCCACACTGCACTCACATGGATAACTCCATTAGTTTACATATTGATGAGTCCAGTTAATGGTATGTCTTGTGATGTTTACTGGATGTACTCCGGCATTGGGTATGTATATCACAATGAGCTACACCCGATAATGTGCTACACCTTCATACGACCGTGGGTGCAGCATACTGGGGTGACGAATACCTGTCATGGGTACATCCCCTGCCTTGACACAACATCCATGATTACATTATGTGGAGCCCCTCATTAATGCAGCGGGGAATCCGTGCTGAGTGTGTGAAGGACAGTGCTTACACACATGTGCTCCTGCAATTGCCTCTGCTCCAGTAAGCGACAGTTGCTTACTCGATGTTGTGGCAACGGAAGACACTGTTTTCCCCATTTGGTGTTTTGCCTCTGACAATCGGGTGTGTACCTATCGATGTACCTGAAAACCGATACACACAGCACCGACAGATGCCACTAGGCGCATGTACTGCCGGTGTTGACATTCCGTGTTCCAATGGCTGTTGCGTGTACAATGTTTGAGGGCTGCCTATGTAGGATTCCACAGTGGGCCACCTATACATCACAATTTACAGGTGGTCATGTTTGTGAGCCATCCATTTTACTGTGTGTGCAGGTGGAGAGGGGTGTCAGTCCATGGGGGCCTACACTGTCAGGGTATGTGCTATACATTCCCTCTTTGCCAAGGCGTAGGCATATTGGGCACACCTCTGTCTGCCTACTGGGGCTGGCACAGTGTGTCCATGGTCTGGATCCCTCTGTGCCTGTGTTGGCCTTAGCAATTGCGGTGGGCTGTGAGACCCTCCCCCATTTTGACCCTGCTGCAGCTGTTTCTGCAGGATCATATTATGTAGCATGGCACATACTATGAAGATATGGGCACATGGGCCTGGAGAGTACTGCAAGGCTCCAACAGATGTGTCCAAGCACCGGAATCGTGATTTCAGCATCCTGAACACACACTCTATGATGATTCTGGTTTGTGCGTGTGCCTCATTATGGCATTCTTGCATTGGTGTGTGTGCATTTCTGATGGGGGTCATCATCCATGGCTCCAGTGCATAGCCAGCATCCCCCACAAGGTGGCCTTGTGGGATGTCCCCCCTGACAAATGCCTGATACAGCTGTGAGGCATGCCAGATAAGGGAGTTGTGGTAGCTTCCAGGGCTGCCAGCACACACATCCATGATAATGCCCTGGGCATTGCACACAACCTGGCAGTTGATGGAGTGGAATCCCTTATGGTTTATGTAGCACCTACCATACTCACCGGGTGGTGACTTGATATGTATGTGCATGCAGTCTATCGCACCCAGTACCTCCGGGTAGTTTGCCACATGGTGGAAGTGACGCATATTGCTGGCCAACTCCTCCTGAGTTCGGGGGAAGTATATCTGCTCATTGGCATGTGGTAACATGGCATCCAGGAACTGGTGTAGTACCCTGGATGCCGATGCCTGTGAGATCCCCATTATATCTCCAGTTGGCCTTTGAAAGGTACCTGTGGCTAGTATTCGCAAGCTTACACATACCTTCGTGTCCACTGGGATGGGTTCCCCTCTGTTGTTTCTGGTTCTCAGGCATGGCCGGCACAGCTCTACTATTTGCTGTAAGATGTCCTTGTCCACCCTGTAATGCTCTACTATCTCCAGATCATGTAGCCCCTGGTAGGTTACCCTTGGTCTGAACACTCTTCTCCTCCTCCGAGGCCTACGGTGGTTGGCATCATCCTCCACAACACCGTCGGTCTGTAACACATGCTGATGAATCACAGCTATGGCAGCTCCCAACATGTACATTTTAAAAGTTCCCCATTTGTTTACACCTATGGTGCAGTGTTTGGGAATACACAGGTGTGTGTTGGGCGCTTTCACACTTTATATTATTTTGCTATGAACACTGATGATGTCATAGGGTGTGTATGTACGATCATGGCTACAGGGTATCTTCTGTGTTTTATTACTGGAACCACTATTGTGTGCCTTTGGTGTTGCATTACATTTGGCTGCTGTAAATTACCTCCTGCCCTTCACTTTACATTTGTGCACGTTACACCTACCATTTGCTGGCATGCATCCAGCAGCCTGCTTTCATTTGTACTTTCCTAGACCTGGCTTATCTTGTGTAATGTGTTCTATTGCCGGTCTACTGTGGGTTTGCTTTGCTCTGCTATGACAGTTCTCCTATCTTTGCATTCCAATTTCTCCCCTCCTTTCTTTGCAATCCTATGCCTCCCCTATCCTGTTTTGCAGGTTTCTGCATGCAGACTTGTCTACTGCTGTCGATTGGCCGCCGTGATTGGATTGGTGTTAATTGCTCAGTAGTACGCCAATTACCCTACTTCGGCATTTCCTTCTTTTCTTCCCCTGACCTTCCTGTTTGTGCTATTGTTCACAGCGCGTGCATCCGTTTACCGGGTTTCAGGCACGTTTTCATCCCTGTACACATGCGCTTTCGGGCACCATGTGTGCTCTCAGCTAAACGACTCTATACTTTCCTCCCCACCCCTGTCCTGCAGCTTTGCTTAGCAACAGTCAGGCCAGATTTGCATTGCTCCAATGTGCTTACTGATATGGTGGCACACCCCTCTGCTGATGTCATGTATCACCTCTGAGACACTCCTCGGTGTTATAGCGCTGCGCCGTCTGGTACATCCTTCATCCGGTGGGACGTTTGCGATTCAGTATTACCTGCCTCATTTGCATGGCATTGACTACTAATTCATAGTTACAGCGCCGAACACTGTCGCGGGCCCTTGGCAACCCTTGCGTCTTGCTTGTGGTGTACCATGCCTACCATTGCGTATTATGGTGAAATTCTGATTTGTCTTACATTGCGATTTTATGACATTTGTATATATTTTCTTTGTATTCCTGTTTGTGCACACATGCCCTGCGGTTGTACTGTGCGTTACTGTGGACATGACATTAAATGTTGTTTTTTAGGTGTTGTGCATCTTTTCTTGTGCCATTGGCTGTGTATTTAGCCATTGGCATATGCTAACTTTGTAATACATGAGTCTGGTCTGCTTCCATAGCTCCGATGTTCTGTTTGGGAAAATGTAAACCGTGTTTTTTGGTTTACATTTCCATGGGCTTACGCTACACCTGCACCACTTTGTGAATCGCTGTATGCCTTCATTAGCATGGTGCAACACTGCGCATGGAGTGATGTGCATACCTATGCTGTGGGCTGCGCAGATCTGGTGTATGCCGGTTGTGCACATGGAATTGGTTCGTACCTGAATCGCTCGGCGGACATATTTGGCATTATCTCACATATGCTACGCCTGCGCCTGGCTCAAGCTGCATGAATCCGGGGGAGGGTATAATTTGTGTCTAAGTCACAGATGTAAGGAGAATGATAACTGGGAAATAAAAAAAGCTGGTTAGGTTATTCTTATGGGAATGTAGTGTACAGTGCTCATAATAGATTAGATTGAATAGATGTTCTCATAACTTCAATTTGATTCACAAAGACAAGTTAGTTCCATTGATGGAGAAAGGAAGGAACTTTCATAATATGAGCAGTGATATTGCAAATAGTCTGTTACTGTATTTTCTGGCAGAAGGAGACACTTAGAGCAGGAATTGTTATGAGAATTTAACGTTTTGTGTTTTTGTATTTGATGGCTAGACCTGTGACGCAGGGTGATGATACATGGTGAATGAGAGAATAAGCAAATCAGAACTGAAATTAGTTTAAATATGAGCTGAAAGTAGTCTAAATGATTTCATAAGGAAAGCAACTCAAGTTCAATAAGCTCAGGACAATCGTGAGTGTCCCTCAGAGACAAAAAAGAAAATATATTCCCTCTGTTGTAGGGAAAGGTAAACTTTTTCAATTCCACCTGATCTTCAACTATCCCAAATGAGTTTTTTTACAGGAGCAGTACAGCTCTGGCTAAAGTAACTCTGGTAAATTTGTTGTATAAGTCCCACAGCTGGCACGGTCTGCTCAGTTATTTATGTATCATGTTGAAATATTCATTTGCGTGTTCCGAGAAGGTAAGGGCTCTTAAGGATTTTGAACATTACTTTGTGCTGTATAGGATGGCATTAGAGTGCAATGTGATAAGGACGTGAGAGAGTTTTACTTGATCCTGACTTCTTGGAGAAGTATCACTGCTGTTCTTCAAAAGCGCATGTCTGGGTCCTGTGCCAGTGAGAGTCACTTTATATACATGCTGTATGAGTCAAAGATTTCTGCACACCTGCCACATATTGAAAATTAAAATAAACACTAAGGGATCCAGTACTGATCCTTTGAGTACCCCATTAGTCACTTCCCTATGGCTAGAGAGAAAGATAAACTAAGCCTAACAACTGACTCTTCGTGTGTTTGTGATTTGAGTGTTACATTGTCCAGGCTGTAGAGCTTGTGGGGTAATAATTTATGGGGTGCAATGTTAATGGGATTCCTGAGGTTAAAAATTAAACCCATGGCCCAAGCACCTTTATTATTGCTGATTGGATGAGGTTGGTCACATGAATAAGGGCTACCTTAGGCTGAAACTGAACTGAATGTATTCCTCTTTCAATCAATTCAGGGAATGAACAAACATAAATTTATTCTTTCTGGCAGTTGTGAGTCTCCACATTTGTGAAGAGGATCTATGTGGTCCACTTTTCGCAGATAGGGAAATACAACAGAGTAGTAGCTACAGCACTTTTGACTGATGTTATTTTTCAAAAAACATTTCTGAGAAGCCATTTTTTTTGTTGCAGACAGAATTTAGAAATCAAACTCAAGCTGGTCAGCAGGATTCTTTGTGAGTGTAGCAATTTACAGAAAGCTAGGTTAGTTGCTAAAATATGTAGCAATATAAGTCTATTGTGATTTGTTGAACTCAATATTGTGATATGCCAGATTTAACACCAACCTTGTGTTGGGTGTTGACACTTCTTCAAAAATGTTTGGGCTTGATAAAGCTTGACATCGGAGTACTTTTATTTTAGTATAGGTGACTGCTTTCATTAGATTTTAAGCTTATTATATTTTATAAAACAAAAATATTTATTTAACATACATGTTGTACATTTAAAAATCAAGTACAATATATAAAATAATCAAGCTATCAAAAAGTGAAACAGGTATGCAATCACAAGTGTAAAACTTTGGTATCTAAAACAAATTAAAAAAAGCACACTTGAAAGACACAGTAAAATGAACATGATAAAACGATATACCACTCTTTATTACATTTTATCTTATCTAGCACATTATGGTTGTATGCTTTATGCTTAATGCTAAATGTTGAAAATAGTTAATACAGTATACTGATAGATTTTCCAAAAAACAGCTATGATGTTCAGATGATCAGTACCAAATATCTAATTTGCAGAAATTCAAGTGTCAACATGGCTTTATAGCCATTTTTGCTGACTGGCAAAATATGTTTGAGACCCTGTTTAGCATTATGAGTTACTAGTTTCCCTTTTTTGTGCCACTGCTAGATAGTTCTATACGATGTGTACACAGTTTACGTTGCTAGACTCCGACAGCTGTCATCTATTCACTAGTCTCACTGGTAAATTAGTTGCAATAAAAATGAAAGTAGTAGCGGTAGCCTGGTTGTGTCCATGATTTTAGGTGAATGTTTGTCAGCAAACCTGGCTGATAAAGCAATTCCCACATTGCCTCCAAGTCTTCAAAATTAACAGGTTTTATTTCTAATATCTTTTATAGAAAACAACCAGAGGTTAAGGGAAGAATCAACAGTGTACAAGAGATTCTTCTTTAAAATGTCTATATAAGTGTTAAACCAGGTGCTACTTCATAATCTAATAGTTTGGTGAGCTGACTACAAATCTTAAAGTATAAAAGTTTACCTTTTGTTCTGTGATTCTATGAAATAATGAGGTCAAGCACTTTGAAAATTCCAAAAATCTTTTTGAAAAGAAACCCCCTCTTTGGTCAGTTAAAGCAAATATAAAGCATCCCCACCTATACTTAGATCTGATTAGGAGTAAATTTTATTGAAAACTGTAGGATGTGACAGATATATTCATCATTCATTTTATGAGACATTTATACATCCTTTCCAAGCAACCAGTGTCCCATAGTTTGTTGATCTCATAAACTCTGTTCAGGTTATAATATATAATTATGACTTCTATTTTTACAAACACCAAGATAGATATTGACTGTGACCTTAATCTCATATAGTTCCACCCTCCAGATGACATATCATATGAAACAAACATGGTGGTGGTGGTGTGGATAAACAAACCACCTTTAGCTTTTAATGTAATTAATGTGCTTCTACGTATTTCAGATTTGTTGGAGTTCTGATTTCTTAAAAAAAATAAAGGGAAGGTGCCTTATTACAAATGGTTCATTTAACTTACTCAAGGAAAGGAGAAATAACATTTTTCCAACTAATAACTTTCAGTTTAGACTCCTGTATTGCAGGGTCAATAGAAAGTGCTAGAATTTTCTAAGAGTTAGTAGACATCTTAACTTCCAAGTATGTATTTTTGGACACTAACTTCACTGGGACTGGACTGTTATTCTTTGAAAACTTTGAGAAAATTGTATTCAGTGGAATAATAACAGATTTATTTAGATGTAAGTATAGATTTACTAATACGGGGAAATGATTGTAGACAGTGAGAATAGACTTGCTAGATTGGATATCCACAAACCATAAATATCTGCAAACCATGAGGTTGTTAATACTTTAGCCCAGAGGCTTTAATCCTGCCATTTGCTAAATATGTCTGCAAATGAGATGCTAAGATTTCCATCACAAGTACAAAAGAAAAGGAAAAAAGGATGCTGAAAAAGGAGGCATCATTGGTATGCTGCCTTGGAGTTGTTAAAGGTTGGAGAAACCTATTGTTGGAGTATTCACTTGCAGAAAGGGACATTCTTAATAATTTACATTTGGCAGTAAAACTATAAGGCAATTAAAAAAAATTTCTAACAGTTGTCATATACATGTCCAATCCATGTTAGCAAATATTTTTTTTTTGAATTCAGGAACAAAAGCAATGCTTGTGAATTGTTATTTTCTGGGATGTGCTGAACGTCTAGCTATAATCTGTTGAGTTCTGAGTCTCTATAATGTCACCTAATCACTTTAAGATCAAACTAATTAAATAAGGTATACAATTTGTTAATCTGCATGCAAGGATTTTGGCATTTGTTTGTTTGTTTTTTTCGGCTTTTCCCGGTTAGGGGTCGCCACAGCGGAACTCCGGTCCGCTAATGATTGGCAGTAGATTTTGATGTGCTGGCTTGCTGGGCCTAACGCACAACCTTCAATGAAGGAACACCCATTCACGCATGTCGCCACACAGAAGACGCTCTGACTGAGAATCGAACGGGCATCAAGGATTTTAGCATAAATGTTCTTATTCTGGAGCTTGGAAAAAAGATAGGCCTTTAAATGTAGGTAGCTAGAATCAATGACTAAAGATTTGTCTTATGATCTCATCTTTTGTTAGCTTTGTTAGAATCTCTAATAAAATTATAACTAGTTCTTTCTTTAAAAACTGTAAAAAATCAGGTGCAAGTCCATCTGGATTGGGCAATTCCCAGATGCACTGGGATCAGTGGTGGTTCCTAGTACTTTTGCAAATAAACAGGCCTATATAACATATATTTGTCTGCCAACAAATAATAAAAAGTCTTCCTATGGCCTAATTTCATCAATAGTGACCAAATGACCAAAAATATTGATAATAATAAGCATGGTCACTATTCTGGGTAGCAAAACTATTGCCTGCTGGCTCTCTTGGTCCATCTGTGAATTTAGTCTGGACCACCTTAGATTATAATTCCTCTTTTAGTGACATTGGAGCGGCTAACAAACAATAATCTTTTCCATGTGCCCAAGAATTTGTACATGGTGCAGCAATATCAACAGTGTACCCAGTTCCTTAATTTTCTTAGGAGAAGATTTGCTTTAATCACCATGGAGATTCCTTTGAAATTATATGACATATGTCTAGAGATGGCAAATTTCATACTTGAAATTACAGAAATTAGATTGCCAATGGACTGTATGTTTTAAATGAATCTTCTTGGAATGACTAATCAAACATCATAACTTTTGCAAATATGAGGTATAAATAAATAATTTAAACAGCCTAAACTACAATAAAGAGAACAAGAATGCATCCATCCATCCTCAACCCCTTTTCCCATTTTTACACATGGGGTCAGGGTATCATTTCAACAGTGACAATCATCTTGAGCCTAGGTTTATATCACAAGGTGGCTAGCCCTGCCACTGTAGTTCATGTGTACCGCAATAACGCACATGCACTTGCACCTATGGCCAATTTAGAGTGTCCAATCCACCTACTGCATGTGTTTGGAATGTGGGAGGAAATTGGAGCACCTGAAGGAAACCCATGTGACTGCAAGGACATGTGGACTCTCACCCGAGAATTGAACCAGAGAATCTCTTCACAGGTTCATAGGTTCATAGGTGTATACTACGCTAATGGCCCTGGAGCCTTTGCAAGCCTAGCCCATAGGATTTCCCTGGCATCATGCCACCCAACCTTAGTTCCCAGTGACTCTGTTGAGTAGAGCCACTGGAGTGATCCCCGGGGTGAATTTTCTATTTCCCATCCACTCATCAAGATTTCTCTTGAAGAGGGCTAATGAGGTGCTCTGTTTGAGATGTATGGGAAGTTTAATCCATAGCATGGGCAGTCTCTGGGTTATGAATCTGTCCCTCCAGCATTTTCTCTTAATTGTGGTAATGAGGTTGAGATCTCTGGAGTGTGTGGTGTGGAAGGATTGGGATTTCTTTAGATATAGCTTTTCTAACAGAGCTGGGTCAGACATGGCTTTGTATGTCAAGCAGAGATCGCCTCTAAGTAGGCGGTATGAGACAGAGAATAGTTGGAGTTTTTTGAGTCTGTCCATTTAGGACAAGTGTTTAAGGCCTAGGATCCTCTTTTTGAGGTACTTTTGCAGCTTCCCCAGTTGTTGCAGGTGTCTAGTGGGGTACATGCCAAATGGGCATTGTACTCGATGACTGGCCTAATGTGGGAAGAGTAGAGGGAGACAACGACCTCTTTCTTCCTGGGTGCAAAACCCTTAGTCATGAGATGTGCCACATAGAAGGACTTTCTGACCACAGTGGCAATGTGGTGGTGAAAAGAGAGGTTGCTTTCAGCCTGTGTTCCCAGATCTCTTATAATGCCTTCTGTATTCAATGGACTACCATCAATGTGGTAATTCATGGGAACTGGGTTTTTCCTAAAGAGGATGACAACACATTTTTTGGCATTGAGTTTAAGGCCATGGTTCTGACACCAGTCGTTGGTCTCAGTGAGGCCTTTCTGTAGGATGTCAACATCACTTGGGGAGTTAATAATGGCTCCCAACTTGCAATCTTCTGTGAACTTTGTCAAACAGAGTCCCTTCGTGTTGGCTTGGACTTTTGAGAAGTAGATACCAAACAGGAGAGGACCCAAAACCGATCCCTGTGAGACTCCACTCGTGACTGGTCGTCAGTCTGACTTGGAGTCAGCTACTGTCTGTGAGCCAGTTTGCAACCCACCTAGTGATATAGGGGTTGATGCCTAGCTTAGTGAGTTTTTCTATGATTCCTGAGTGGGGAATGGTATCAAAGGCCTTGGCCAGATCACAGTAGGTTGTATGAACCACCTTGCTTTCATCCACAGCTCTGGTGACTGACTCAAAGAAGTCGACCAAGTTGAGCAGACATGATCTACCCTTCACAAAACCAAACTGTGAGGGATCCAGAGTTTGGAAATTCCCTATATCCTTGTTTATTAGGACCATGATGATGCATTCCATAGCTTTGCATATCAGACTTGTCAGGCTAACCAGGCGATAGTTCCCAGGATCTGCAGTTGCTCGTCCTTTGTGGAGAGGGATGACTGTAGCAGTGTGCCATTTGGTAGGGACAAAGCCTGAGGTGAAGGCTTTGATTGAACAGGGCACACAGATGAGGTGCCAATTCACTCTGTAGTTCATGTAGAACACAGCCAGGGATATTGCCAGGTCCCATGGAAGCTGTATTCTTGGCCTTGGACAGTGCTGTTTTAACCTGTGCAGTAGTGATACTGGGTGCCTGGCAATCTACTGGTATTATGATTGGTCCTTTGGGGGGGGTAAAGTTGGCACTGAATCTGTCAGCCAGTGTATTGGCAATATCTGTGTAGGAGGTACTATTGTGCAGTAGCTTAGAGCAAATCTGGGTATTGCCGTGGAGATTCGTTACATAAGTATAGAAAGCTTTGTGGTTGTCTTTACTATCTGCTGCAATTCTGTTTTCATAGCTAGCTTTAGAGGATTTGATGAGGAATTTCAACTTTTTGTTGGGGCTGATAAGGGAGTTTTCCCAGTCTTGGGACTTCACCTTATTCTGCATCAGTTTCCTCCTTCTGTCGTAGAGTTTGTTTATGGCAGGGGACCACCAGATTGGCTTCCTTTTTTTGGAGGAGAGCGTCTTGGTTCTATTGGGTATGGTGAGATCCATGCATTTGTGTACGTATTTGTAAAGTGCAGTGGTGTATGATTCAGCGGTCATGCAGCTATTCTCCATTTGAATGGGTGCCATGAAGTTAGCCACCTCTGCTTTTAGGTGCCCAAAGTTAGCTTTGGAGAAGTTTTTTGATGGTGGTTACCTTTGCGGGGCTGGGGGAGAGATACGGATTTCCAAGGTGATTCGTTTGTGGTCGGATCTAACCAGGGAGGAGTTGACTATTGGTGTAGAGCAATGGTCACCCATGTTAGTAATAACCAGGTCAAGGATGCTGCTACAGTGAGTGGGGGTAAGAACAAGCTGGTCCAGGGCATTGAAATTAATGAATTCCAGTTAACGTTGGGCAAGTGCATTGGTACATGAGTAGTTTTCCCAGTTAATGGAGGGGTAGTTGAAGTCGCCCAGTATGAGAGTGTTAGGTTTGACCATAATATTCTCCAGGGTGCTTAGGAACATGGAGTGTGAGTCCTGGGACATGGTTGGGGACCTATAACAGGCTATGACCTGAATCGCTGTCGAAGTATCTCTGATGCGTTATGTTGGGCTACCAGTCTGGAGGTGTGCTTTTCCTTTATGAATATGGAAACACCACCACCTTTGAATCTTCAGTCCAAGTTCTGGAACCGAAAGGTGTGGAATGAGTTAGACTGGTAGTGCAGGGGTGCTTTCTGCTGCCTTGAACCAGGTCTCTGTTACAGCACAAATGTCGATGTTCTCCATTTTAAGGAGTGCTTTGAGAAAGTGCATTTTGAGATTTAGACTTCTAGCGTAGAGCAGCATGACCCTCAGATTGCATTTTTTGTAGCTGTTATGGTGGTAATTTGGTCTTTGGAACACCCCCTAAAAAAGGCACTATAGGGGTGGCAAGAGCCTTGGCCAGTATCCGGAAGCCCAGGAGTGACAAGATGCAGGCCATCTCTGGCAAAGCATCGAGGTCTATCAATCATGTCATCTCAGGCAGACAGATACTGGATCTCCTTAGAATGACACCAGAAACTTAGCCAATTGTTGAAATCAATAATTTTCTGCTTATACTGTGTTATCATTCAGGGTGATGGTAGGATGCTGCTCAGGGCTAGGGTCATACCCACCTGGGCTACATAATATGAGAGTTCCTCCATGTCTCTTTTCATGCAGTCCAGGGAGGTATGTCTCAGGTCATTCACACCCACATGAACAATGACAGAGTCATATTTGTACCTGTTGTTGAGATACCTGAGTGCATGCATTATGTGGCAAATCCTGGCACCTGACAGGCAGCTGACTGTTACTTTCTCCTTATTCAACTTAGTGAGTGGGATGTCAGTGTGCCTCACTATCGAGTCACCTATGACTAGTGTGCTGGGCATGCTGTTTTTTCTTAGGGGCTTTGGTTGAGAGGCACACTGTTTAGGAGAATTATGTGTCTTGTGATTAGTGTTGTTTTGCAGTGGTTGAGTGCATTTCTGCCTTGGAGGTCTCTGCTGTTTGGATAGATTTTTATTGAGAGCCTCCATGAAGGTGCGTGTGTGGTTTTTGTTTTTATGTGAAGGCAGTGCTGGTGTGTGTTCTGGAGGGCTATGTGTTCCTTGTGGTGTGGTGCAAGTGTTGACCTTCTCCTCTTGACCAGCTATTCCTGTCTTAACTGGAGAGGTGTGGCTTCCAATTTGGATATATAAGTGCATTTCTCGCAAGTTTGATTGTTGGGAGGTAAGAGGAGAGGGTTGTTGGTGTACATGAGGCAGTTGCTACATTGCCTCAGGATGCCCAAGTTCATCAGGTTAATAGGAGAAAATACAGGGAACTGACCTTTAGACATGCCTGAAGGGGTGGGCATTAATAATAAGTACTGTAGCTGTTTCCTTTTAGAACATTTAGTGCTGGTAGCACTTTTGTGTGCTACAATAATTGCTACAAGAAGTCTTGTATGGTAAAGTGCTAGACTAATAAGCTAGTAAAAGTGCATCAGATGTGAGAACTAGCAGATCTAAGGGAAAAATTGAAGAGTATACTTTGGCACCTCTCAGAAGCTTACAAACAGTCCTGGATATAGAAAATCTGTATCTGGACTAGACTAGTTATAGAAAAGGTGGAAACGAGCACAAATGTGGGCTTTTAAACCAGAAATTTGAAAGAGATGGAAAAAACTGCCCCAAACGGCTAATAAACTACAATTTCTGGGCCAGAAACCACTCCTCTTGTGATAGATAGGCTACCTAGTGCTTACCACTCCCACTGATAAGCTAGAAGTCTTCCCTTAACACAGAAAGTCTTGGGGGCCTCAGAAGTTTACAAACAGTCCTGGACACAACAAAATTGTATCTGGACTAAACTAGCTACAGGCAAGGCGGGAAACATGCGCAAATGTGGGCTTTTAGACCAGAAAGTTGAAAGAGATGGAAAAACTGCCCAAATTGCCAATAAACAACAGTTTCTGAGCCAGAAACCACTCTTGTGGTAGATTGGCTACCTAGTGCTTACCACTCCCACTGATAAGCTAGAAAGCTTCCCTCCAACACAGAAAAGTTTGGGTGGCTCAGAAGCTTACAAACAGTCTTGGATACAGCAAATCTGTATCTGGACTAGCCTCGTTACTGGAAAGGAAGGAACAAGCTTAGAATTTTTTTTTTACAGAAAATTAGCTAAAACAGCACTAAAACAATTCAAGTGCAGTGCAAGCTAGCACACTTGAGTGTGTAGCAATATTAAAGCAAGTACAGTTTAAATAAATGCAATTTTGAACCAAATTCAATTATGGTTTTATTCAACTCTGAACAGATAAAAAGTGCCAAAAAATATACTTATCAGCTGAAAAGCATATTCAGTGAAAACACAAGAAGATTCTAGCAAAGTTTTTTTTTTTTGTTAGCAAAATGGAAAGGGAGAAAGGAGAAAAAAGAAGATAATCCAAGGTTAAGGCCTTCTCAAATGTTCTCTCTGTATTAGGTAGAATGAGCTAATGACACTAGATTGGGATAGAGCTGCGATAGAGCTGAACAGATGGGACTGGTAGGAGTGTCTGAAATCAAAATATGATCTCACTGTACTCGGTTGAGTGAGCAAATGAGACGGACCCAGGAGGAGTTTTCAAACACAAATTTACAGGAGAGTTGTGCTGTGAGATGACAATGCTAACCGCTGCACCATCACAATAAAGACAAGGACAATATCAACAAATTAGAACAGATATGTAATCACACAAACAGAGAAGAAAATAATGCTTGCTGCACATTAACCAATCTATCAAACTAAAACTGGGAAAAAAGAAATTTGGAAAATATAGTACAATTACTAATAAAACACTATGGGCTGCATGACTATGTTATCCTTGTTTCAAAACTGTAGAGGCAAAGCTGTAGAAGACACAGTCCTATGAATTAAGCAATAAATTCCACTGATCTGCTTTAAAAAAGTAGAAAGCTAACTCAGAACCCCTCCTTCTCACTGAAGACATAGAAAAGACAACACATTTGATTACAGCAGTTTTATGGTTCAACAAAGACTAAAGTTATAGTCAAACCTGCAATATAGTAGAGACAATTTTGCACTGGAAAAGCTCCCTAAAAGGGGGAAATACTATAGCAATAACCCACGCCTGGGTGTGGGTAATGCTGGATTTACCCACGGTTGGCGTGGTTTGGTCTCGAGGGCGAAGCCCGAGGGACCAAACAAAGCCAACCATGGGTAAATACAGCATTACCCACACCCAGAAGTGGGTTATTGCTATTATACCATGGCATTATTTAAGAAAAGAAACTTACTTTACTTTTCTTAAATAATGGCATAGTATAATGCCTGTTTACTGCCCTTCCGCAGATGTCTGGCATCCGCGGCAGTTCTGATGTACTGCGTGCCTGCGCAGTACATCAGAGTTGAGCAAAAGCAACGGAGAAAGCAAGATCTCCGTTGCTTTTTTTTTTACTGTTTTCGCTATGTTAAATGGGTTTAACATAGCGAGACAGTTTTAAAATAAGCAACGGAGATGTCCGTTGCTTATTTTAAAACTGTCTCACTATGTTAAACCCATTTAACATAGTGAAACAGTAAAAAAAGCAACGGAGATCTTGCTTTCTCCGTTGCTTTTTTTTTAAAACCTGTCTCGCTATGTTAAATGGGTTTAGCATAGCGAGACAGCTTTAAAATAAGCAACGGAGATCTCCGTTGCTTATTTTAAAGCTGTCTCGCTATGTTAAACCCATTTAACATAGCGAGACAGTGTTTTAAAAGTAGAGTTATACTAATGGAAAAAAGTCTGGGCGACCGGACCTTTTTCCATTAGTATAACTCAATTTACAATGTGCACGCTGGCCAATCAGCGTGCACGTTTTGGGGGGGTCATGGTATAATATTTCTTTCTTTCTTTCTTTCTTTCTTTATTTTTGTTTTGTCATATCTTGTGTAGGCATTGTCATCTTACACTCAATGCATTATATGCTTCCCCACTGTTTCTAGCAATACATAACCTGTTTGAAATATATTACACTAAAAAGAAATACAAAACACAGAATAACTTAACTTACAGGCTTGTAGCACATTGGTTATGTGTTTGTCCCTTACCTGTTGAGCTATCCACTGACATGGGTTTAAATTCCATCTATGCGCATGTAACCTATGCAAACTTTTTGACAGCCCCCTAAGCTGAGGATTGTGGATTCAAATCCCACCTGGGTGATGCAATCTTGATACAAGTAAAACTTTTGGGGTTGGGGTGGCATAATGATTAAGGTGTTTATACCACAGATAGAAGGTACAGGGTTTGATTCTCACCTTTGAAAAAGAAACAGGCTAGGCTTGAAATGGCCCACAATGGCAGTTGGCTTTGTACTTATATACAAACCTATGAACCTTAAACTCATTATAAAAAAACATTAAACCTTAGTTATTAAATGGCAAAATGAAGGGAAATACCAGTTTAAACAGAAGACTGCACAAATAAGGTCCCACAAATGGAACTCTACATGTAGACTACATGTTTATTTATGTAATTGTTAATAGAGTTGGAGAGCTGGTGCATTTATATTTTTGTGGACCATAGGCACTGTAACAGGACAGTAATGGTAGATACAACAATTGTACACATTAATAGTATAAAATACTTCACACTGACTATGCTTTTCCTGGATCAGTACTTCAAACAAAGAGCAGAGTCTTGGTTAAAAATCAGTAATGAAAACAATATAATGTATATACAAAACAGGTGATCTGCATAACAAAAGCAAGTTCTTCTGGCCCCAGGCTGGATTCCTAACCACTGCTCTAGGTTGGATTATGGACACTGTCAAGCAGGAGTACCTCCGTTCCTTTGTAAGCAACTGGGTTATATTCTCTCATTGAATATGTTAAATGCCTTTCTTTCCCAATATTTTGTGGTAGAGAACTTCAGGATGTGGAGCAAACTTTGAAAATACATTTTTATCCTCTTAATTTAGTGAACAGAGGCCTTACCAATAATGTTGCATTATCAGCATAAGACTGAGTGGAATAAAAAGGTTCTCTAAACTGGAGCTGTAGTATTTCTATTGGGCACTAGAATCATTTTTTTAATTTGTAGGTGAGACAGTCTAGAAGTAGTACTGGCATGGTGGTTAGTGATTGCTAAATGACTTTTTGTCATGTGTCATGTACGGCAGTGGGCCACCCAGTGATATGAATTTGCATATCCCGTTTACAGACTTCAGAAGGGAGTGAGTATTCTGAGCAAAGCTCAATGCAAATAAGGCTAGGTAACATTCTGTTCTCTTTATTATCATTTGTAATGCAAGGGCTTCTCTTAATTACATAAGAAGAACATTCAAGTATCTGTAAGCTAGTCTTAGTTGGTAGAGGACTGTACTTATGATGCAAACATATGTATAGTGAAAGTTATGTTATGCATGTAAGTATCATGAGGCAGGTAGGAACAGGTGAAGTTTATCATGTTTCACTGTTGCAGTCATTACATTTGGGTTATCCTGCTGGCAGGCTACCCGCAGTCGGCCTGAATTCCAAAGTCCTGGTCCGGCATCGGTTGCTGTCGCCTCTTCCCTGACGTCAGTGCCCAGAGGTATAAAAGATGCAGTGGACGCCATTTTCTTCAGTCTTTCTTGCTGTGCGGTGCACAAAGCAAAAGCAATTCGCAAGTGCCGGTCGGCGGACTCCTGAGATTTTCGAAATTGAATTTCAGAACCGAAGTCTTCAATAAAGCTAAGTACCCCGTTGGGGAAATTTTTCTTGCTCCAGACCAATGTCAGTAAAAGTTAACAATTGTATTTCTTGTGGGAAGCAAATACCTCATAAGGATTTTCACTCTTACTGTATTCCTTGCCTAGGCCCCGACCACAACGTTGCTAGTTGTCGGTTTTGTGCTAGATTCAACCAACGCACTATTAAGCATCGGTTTGATTTTGCTTTACATTACTTTGGCCGAAGGTTTAATTATATAATGCCATTGGAACAGCCAATGACTGGAATTCATAAAAAGAGCAAGGACAAAGAAAAGGACAGGCATCCGAGGTCCAAAACCGATGACAAAGCCTCTTCTAGGCCATTTGCTGGTTCGCCGGTTCTCAGTGAAGCACTTTCGCAGCCCCTGACACCCACTACCTCAGAGCCACAGGCTGCCTCCGACTCCCACGTGGAGACAACTAGGCCTCTGGAAACTCAAGGTATTGGGCCTAAGGAGACTATTCCCTCAGATGGGTCCGGAGCCGCTGAGCAGGCATCGGCTTCTGAGGGTGTTCTCAGACCTACACAGTTTACTATCAGGACTACTTCAGCAGCCAAGACAAAGTCTAAAACACCTATAAAGACAAATAAACAAGTACAGCATTCACCTGGACAGTCATCCATGCCAAAGAAACAGATGCTTAAAATGGCTGAAGTCCTAATTACTCTGATCAGGGGTTTCCATCCCCCTCCTGATAAAAGGCCTAGGCAAGATACTGACTATGATTCCTCTGACCAGGTTTCTATTTCCTCTGATTCCTCTTCAGAACAGGGATATTCTCTTCCTCCCTATGAGGATTCTGATGCTGGAGAATCTATCCCTTCAGCCTCTCCTCCTGAGGATTACTCTTTTGGGGAAACCCTGCACACTATGAGGGAGCATTTCCATTGGGATAGCCAAGATTATTCTGAATCCAAGAAAAGGCTCAGAGATTTTCTTTTACTGCCTCAGCAAAGGCCCCTTGCTATTCCCCCTGTACTAGATATTGTTGATGATGTTTTTTCTGAATCCAGTTTGTCTCCTGATTCTTTACCCCCTGCACCAGTTAAGCCAGATAGGTACTAGAGGGTCCCAGATTCACATACATTTCTTTTTAAAAACCCTGCTGTTGACCCATAAACAATTTCTCAGGGTCCTAAAGGTGTCAAGGCTTCCACTGCAAAAAATCCTGTTCCCTCTGATAGGGATTCAAGAGCACTGGACAGATGGGGGAAAAAGTCTACACCTCTGCTACTTTAGCTGTAAGGGCTTTAAACTGTCAGTTTCACATGCTTAAATACCAACAATATCTAATGTCTTTGCTCAAACAGAAAATACTTACAAGCTCAGAATGTCCTGAAAATAAGGAAATGCAGGATTTATTGCATGCAGCTGAACAAGTGGGAAAGCATGCTTTGCAATGTGGTTTTGATTCATTAGAGGCTTCTTGCAGAGCCTCAGTTACAGGTTCTGTCATTCGAAGGCATGCTTGGTTAAAGGAACAAAGTTTACCTGATCATGTTAAAGCAAAATTGCTGGATGCTTCATTACAGCATGATACTTTGTTTGGTGTTAAGGCAGAAGAGGTGTTAAAGAAAATGGAGGATAAAGCAAAATCAATGCAGACAGTAAAGGATTTCTTACAGGTTCAGCCACCCAGATTTAGCAGGACTGGCCTTCAAAAAATTTGTCCTTTTCAGTGTCAGACAGGCCACAAAGAGGTAGATACAGACGCCCAAGAAGCAGATCTCAGTCACAAGGCGTATACAGACCTAAGCAATGGGGTGCTTCTGCCCCCAAAGGTGGAGAAGACAAATCACAACCCTATAGGAAACAGTCCCAATGACTTCCCTCTACCAATGCCAAGCACTTACCTTTTGCAGGCACCCTTAGGGGGAAAACTTGCACTTTTCTCACAAAATTGGCACAAAATTACCCAAGACAAATGGGTACTGAATATTGTTTCCCAGGGTTACAGGTTCCACTTTCACACCCTACCAAGGCCAAAAGGTATGCCAGACCTGCCACACAATCAATGGGCAGAGGCACAAAAACAAATTTCTGCTCTCATGGACATGAGGGCTATTCAAAAAGTACCACAACAAGAGCACAGACAAGGATTTTACTCAAGAATTTGCTTGGTACCCAGAAAGGACAAAGCTTGGAGACCAATACTGGACCTGTCTACTCTAAATACCTTCCTGAACGTTCCAAAATTCAAAATGTTGACACTCCAGCAACTTCTACCCATGCTAGCCAAGAAGGCTTGGCTAGTTACTTTGGACCTCAAAGAGGCATACCTGCATATCCCAATCAGACAATCTTGCAGAAGATAACTCAGATTCATAGCTGGCTCAATGCATTACCAATTCTCTGCACTGCCCTTTGGCTTATCTACTGTGCCCAGGGTCTTCACAAAATGCCTGGCACCAGTAATTGCATTTTGCAGACAAAAAGGAATTCAAATATTTTCCTACTTGAACGACTGCCTTATTCAAGCAGAGAGCAAGGACAATCTACTAAAGCATCTGGCGTTTGTAAAAAGATTACTAATTTGCCTAGGGTACACAGTAAATGAAAAGAAATCAAAACTAGTGCCCTCTCAAGAGATAATATTCCTGGGTGCAAGCTTAAATACAACTGCCCAGATGGCTTATCTCACGCCAGACAAACAAAGGCAACTGACTCATTACTTTCAAATGATGGCAACAAAGACCCAGCTACCTGCAAGAAAAATTCTGCAGGCTTTGGGCTTCATGGCATCCTGCATTCTGCTAATTCCATATGCAAGACTGCAGATGAGGAAGCTGCAATTGTATCTAAAAAGTGTTTGGACTCAACATTGCCACAGCCTGGAAACAATAATTACTCTCATTCTCTGCCTACAACAAGAGTTTCGATGGTGGGCACTGGCCTGTCACCACAACAAGGGACAGCCTTTCACTTTATCCACAACCAGGCAGACACTAACAACAGATGCATCGGATTATATCTGGGGAGCACACATGGCGGGAAAATGTATACAGGGCACGTGGCCCATGGACCAAATGCATCTTCATATCAATCAAAAAGAGATGCTAGCTGTACAGAATACCCTGATAGCCTTCAAGGACCTATTACATCCAGGACAACAATTACTAAAGACGGACAATACTACAGTCATGTGGTACATAAACAAACAAGGGGGCACACATTCCTACCCCCTCTGCAGGCAAGCCATGACTTTGTGGAACACAGCACTGGCCTATCAAGTACATCTGCAGGCACAATTCCTGCCAGGAAAGAAAAATACTCTGGCAGACGAACTAAGCAGAAACCTCATGGACCCTCACGAGTGGAAACTAGATCTACAAGTCTTCAGCATGATAACAAAGAAATGGGGATACCCAGACATAGATCTATTTGCCTCCCCTCACAACTGCCAACTACAGAGATTCTGCACAAGGACTTATCACTCTCAAGCATGGAAGGTGGATGCTCTGTCATTCAGCTGGAAAACCCTAACAGTTTATGCCTATCCACCACTGCCTCTACTCTCCAAGGTACTCGTAAAAGTCAGACAAGAGAAGCCAAAAATGATTCTGATTGCCCCAGACTGGCGACGCCAGCACTGGTACCCAATCCTAAAGAGCTTGTCTCAAGAGCCAGCCTGGACTTTACCTCAAATTCCTCATCTGCTGACCCAACAAAACAATCAGATCCTGCACAGCCAACTCAAAACCTTAAATCTGGCTGCATGGTGAATAATATAGCCACTCAGAACCCTCCTCTCTCTAAAGCTGTTATGGATGTCATTTTGGAAGCCAGGAGGCCCAGCACCAGGAAATCTTATGCAGAAAAATGGAAGAGATTCTGTGCTTGGAACCAGGCACAAGGACTTGAACCGCTTGTTCCAAATATTCCTCAGATTTTATAATACCTAACTGAGATGCTGGACAAAGGCCTATCCTTCTCATCAATTAAGATCCATGCCTCTGCCATTTCAGCTCATTACAATATGGAACCTCCTATTTTCTCTCATCCACTGCTAAGACAGTACCTCTGAGGGGCAAAAAACATAAGACCCCCAAGGAGAGCACCTATACCAACATGGGACCTCAACTTTGTCTTGGAAAAATTCACACTACCTCCTTTTGAGCCAGTCAATACAGCTGAGATAAAATTCTTATCATGGAAAACTGCTCTTCTCCTAGCAATAACTTCAGCAAGAAGAGTCTCAGAGCTACAGGCATTAATGGCAGTGGAACCTTTTATCATTTTTCATACGGACAGGGTTTCTCTATGGACAAACCCAACATTTATGCCAAAGGTAGTATCCAGTGTGGCTCTAAACCAAACCATTCATTTTCCAACCTTTTATCCAAATCCTCAGAATAAAGGGGAAAGGCTTCTGCACTCTTTGGACTTACACAGACAGCTACGCTTCTACTTGGACAAAACAAAAGCTTTCAGGAAAACTGAGCAACTTTTTGTGGCATACGCTGCAGGATCACAAGGAAAGGCTATTTCAAAGCAGACTATTTCAAAATGGATAGGGCACTGCATTCATTTCTGCTATGCACAGCATGGCAAATCAGTGCGTAAGAATATTAGGCCACATTCTACCAGGACAGCAGCCACATCAGCAGCCTTTCTCAGAGGAGTACCAACCAAGGAAATTTAGGAGGCTGCAACTTGGAGTTCAGTGCACACTTTTATCAAGCACTATCACTTACCTCTTTACTCTAAATCCAGAGCAGGCTTTGCCACTGCAGTTCTACAGAGCCTCATAGCCTCCCTTAATTCTATTTAGACCCAGCCGCCCAACCTCAGCTTTGGGATTCAACCCAAGTGTAATGACTGCAACAGTGAAACATGATGAACATAGTACAGGTGTGTACCTGCCATAAATGTAGATGTTCGAGTGTATTCACTGTTGCAGTCCAGGTTACCCTCCCACCATCCCCCTTTCATTGCTGGGAATTATCTGTTCTTCTCTATTCTATACAACCTATGTGGTGTATTTGCTTGTAGAGAAAGTTAATGTTTATGTTAGTGCATGCATTTTTATTTGCAAATTTTTAGCCTACCCTTTTGGGAGCACCTGACATCTGGGGCAAGAAAAACTGAAGAAAATGGCATCGGCTGCATCTTTTATACCCCTGGTGCACTGATGTCAGGGAAGAGGTGACAGCAACCGACGCTGGACCAGGACTTTGGAATTCAGGCCGACTGCGCGTAGTCTGCCAGCAGGATAACCCAAGTGTAATGACTGCAACAGTGAATACACTTGAACATCTACATTTATGGTAGGTACACAACTGTACTTTATATTCTAAGCTTTCAGGTTCACACTTGCTGTGGGAAACCAGGTCTATGTTCAGTCATCAAATGAGAAATCCTTTGAACCTCTCTTCATTGAACTAAAACATCAGGGAACATTCAGTCATTGAATAATTTATCCAGGGAATGGAGTTGGTTGGCAAGTATTAGGAAATTTGTCCTTTTCCCCACTGTAGTGTGATTTTGGAGTTTGTATATATATAAGTAGGGGGACGGTGTGGAGATGCAGCCCCCCACATTGGAGGTGTGTGGAGGGTAGCTCCCCCTCCCGGGTGGGTTTGATATACTGTGATGTGTGTTTCAGTATGAATGCTGGTCCACTTTGTCTTTTCCCCAGGTAAAATATTTGATGATAAAAAGTTAAGGTTCGATGTTTTAAGTTCGACAAAAAGAGGTTTGATGGATTTCTCATTTGATGACTGAACATTGACCCAGAGGATACCTATATTTTCTATACAGAAAATTCCAGCATAAAAAGATAATTCCCACCTCCACCATCAATGCTCCACAAACATAAAATAATTTAACAGGAACTATGTAAAGCTGTTACTCTAACCACTACACTATCATGGCTTGGACAAATAAATTGCCTGTCTTGGGACTCGAAGCCTGAACATGTGGATATAAAGCTGTTACAAATGTTTTTATTTATTTAACATTTGTTTACCAGGAAAGTCCAACTTGGAACAAAGCCAATTTTCTGCCGAGGCCCAGGGAGAAATGTTCCAGATGCATGTCTTTGAAACATGGGAGGAAACCAGACCACCCAAAGGAAACCCACACAAATACAGGGAGGACATTCAGACTCCATACAGAAAGCACCCCAGCCAAGAATCAAACCAGAGAACCTCTTGCTGAGAGAAAGCAACACTACCACTGCACCACTGCACCACATGTATGTTGATTACAAACATGTGTCAGCAATTAGCTCAGAATTGAGTTGCTTCTGAATGCACATACAAACGCATAGAAGCATCGATAATAACACTGGTCTGTTACATGCTACTAACCCACACATTGAGGAGCACAAACAGACAAAGTCTGAAGTCAGCAAGAGCCCTGGCTGTTACATAGGTGGCCAAGGTTCAGTTAGCAACTCTTTTGTTTGAGGTGCTAAGAGGGCAGAAGACTGGTGTGCCTCTCTTATGTGGGCAGCAGGGAAGGACAAGTGCTTGGAGTGCAAAATGCATTAGAAATCCCTGGTGAAGGATGGGGAAACAACTGCATACTGCTTCATGAGGGTGGGCAGGTCAACCAACTTATTTATGTCAGCCCATTGCAGAAGTGAGGGGTGGTTCAGAACAGTCCACATGTTGCATATGTCCCCAAGGGTTGTTACTAGGGCATATGCAAAGACTGCATTAGGTAATACACTTCCAGCAGAAGTATGGTGTGGACCCAGGATGCCTTGATCACCTGTCTGGCCCCTACTTGCATGGGAGTTAGTCTAGGGGAGGCTAGTAGAGGAGTTAGGAAGACCCAGTAATCGAGAAGAGGCATCAGGTCCAGTGCAGAAAAAAAAAGAAAATCTCCTTCTGTAAAAAAAAAAAAAAAACTGGAAATCTTGAATGTGGCTGGAATAAGAAGCAATGGTTGACTTTTGTTTATTCAGGTCTTTCTGATGTTGAGTTAGAGTTTGCAGATTGTGTAGTTCTGTTTTGTGTCCAGAAGTATCAAAGTTTATCTGTTTAAAATGTGTGATTGCTTGCTGCAGAAAGACATAGAAGATCCCTACTATGTTCGTCTGTGATTGTTTGCTGCAGAAAGACATAGACGATCTCTGCTATGTTCTTGACAGTCTTAATATTGTCTTCTGCTGAATCATTTTTAGAAGTCATGATGAACCACATAGAGGAAGATCAGTGATCAGTATGAAGAGCTTTAGATAAATAAAGTTATATCCTCTATCTGACAGAAAATACTGTAGTAAAATATAAATTCTGAGTATCTCTTTTTGTGCAAATTTGTGCACAGTAAAGGCACGGTTATATAAGACAATTGCGTTTTGGAGGACAGAAGCTTTAACTTGGCACATCCTCTGGCTATACATGGTAAATGCTCTGTAAGCTCCTCATAAGCTTGTAAAGAGGAAGGGGCATTAATATTGAAATGACTGAGCTGAAGAAATTTGATATACAAGGTGGTCCATGTGGAACAGCAGTACTTAAAACTAAAGGAGCATGCCTGTCAAGTACTGAAGGGAATTTTCTGTGGTTTGCAGTTTAGAAACAGTCTTCCAATCTGCATAGTGCAGACCCTGCAAGAAATACAGGAACTGAGTGATGAGTGGCTGATTTGTCAATATTTAGAGGTAGGATCTTGGGATCTTTTCTTTGAGATTTGTATAGTCCCTCTAGTCCCCGCTGTTTGGCAGATTATTTTAGCAAAATTCTCACACTTCTATGGCGTTTGTACAGCTTCAGAAGATGTTATATGAAATAGGGGAGAAGGAGCCAAGCTGCTTGCAAGGGGATATGAGGAGCTTCCATCCAGCATCACCTTTTTGTTCAAATGTTTGTATGCGTTTATAGACAATTGCAGTTAAGTATTTGAGTTGAATAAAGAAAAATAAAATAAATACATACATACATACATAAATAAATAAATAAATAGCTTGACTGGATTGTTGAAATGAACTGTCAATCAGTCAGGATTTGGCAGACCACAGTATCACCTTTTCCCTTACCAGACATCCCATTCCGAGGAGTCGCCACTTTGACATCTGATGAAATTTCAGCTCTAGTGAACTAGTTTAGAAATTTAATCAGGGATCAGTCCACTGTTCTCTAGAATTTAGATCTGGAGGTAGATATAGATGCAAGTAAATCAGCTTAATTATAATGGAAATGGAGGCAAGACAGTATAAAAAAGTTACAAACTGTTTGTAAAACTCAGAACAGCTGGACAACATCATTGTGGTAACAACTATACAGGCTCCAATAATCTAGTTAGAAATGTCCTTCAAGAAGGCTTCACGGCCACTAATTTTAGTTCATAACTGGTCCTAACCATTTGCTGTACACCCCATGTAGGCAATCCATTTAAACGTAATGAACGAAATCCAGTGAATAAATTACAGCATTCAATTATCTCCCATACTAAGTATAAGAAAAGTATATGTTCTTGTTGAATTATTAGAATACTGACCTCTCAGCCTGCACTAAATCTTTTCACTTAAATGAAGGTCTGATTAAAGTATCTGTGGGATGATCATTACACATGCTAAATGTTATTAAGAAAAATTATTGGAAAACTGTTATGAAAATAAAATGCCTCTGGTATATTTCCAGGCATCTTAATGGTACAGCCATTAATGTTGCTACCCAACAGCATTTTTCCAGTCTGTTTTCTAGCTGTAGTGCCTTCTGCATGGAGTTTACACATTTCCAGAATATCTTGTGAAGATTTCTGTTGGAGTCTCTAGTTTCCTCACATATTCTCAATCACCACTTAATGTGGCTTGGCAAGGTTGTGTGAGCATATTTGTGTTAGGTGTGACCTGGGCTGAACTAAGATTTTATCCTGGACTGACATCCTTCCTTCCTTCCTTCCTTTCTTATGCACCTTGTCTTCCTGGATATTCTGTGATTTAGAGTGTTCCTTAAATGGGTGGAGTAGGTTAATGAAAGTGAATCACTGAATGAATAATCCTATTCTAATTCTCACCTGGTTTGCTTACAGACTAGCTGAAGCTAGGAGTCAAAAATATAGAATCTACTGTGTATGACTACATGACACAGATCCAGCTGGGATGGTTATGCAATGAATGTATCAACAAATCTTGTAAAAATGTAATATGACTGAGCCCATTCATCAAAATGTAGAGTTAAACTTACATAGATTGTATTTTACACACAGTATATTCCCTTTTATGTAAGGCATTCTTATGCTCATGCCTACGCAGGTACTCTCCCCTACCCAAACGGTATATGCAGCCCTCCTGCCTCATGTTTTCAAATAACGATTTAGTGCTTGTTTAACATTTCCCATGATTATCCATTATATGGAACTCCCCCACCCTCCTAACTCATATGTAGTAAACTCTGATGCTAATAGTAGGGGTTCCCTCTAAACTCTAACATACATCAACGTGCTGCTGTTTATCCAGAGGAACCCCTACCCCATCCCTCCTTTCCTGACTTACCGAAAGTGGTAGACTCCACCCATTAGTGGTACACTCCACACCTGTACAAACTGTGCCAGCATTTTGGCATGCAGTTTGATGCTAGCAGATTTGATAGGTGTCAGATGCCTGGTGTAACCAGTGGCATACAATGCATGGTTGAATACATGCACAGGTGAAGGGTGCACATGCTGATTATGCACTATGGAAGTACAGTGCCCCTCCCATGCTACTGACAAACAGTGAAGGAAAAGGTACCATAGTCTACAGGACAGAAAACCATAGCCAAGGGTCTTGCAGAACTTACTGGTTGCCATAATGCTCTGTTATCTAACTGTCTCTAGCCATGGGGAGACTTTCCTTTTGGAATATATGCAGTCTCATTCCACAATGCTATGAATGACAGCATATCATAACTGTCATTAATAGCATACACTGATTACTCTGTCTTATATTATTACTGGCGTGATGTTTTTAAGTGAACTGTAATTCAGTTAATAGTACAGCATAGTGCAAATTGTTCTAAAAGAATTACCAGAATTTACTCTGCCTAGTTATCATCTATGAATTTCACTATAAGTTATGACATTAGGGGAAGTAGTGATAGAAAAATTGGTGAAGGGAATAATTTGGCAACAAAAAGAGAAGAAAGACAGAGAGTGACAGTCAACTAAGTGAATACCATTATCAGGGGTAGGATGGGGACAGGACAGCCTTTCATACCTTCTCTGAGGGGAACCTGCCCAGAGGTTAGTCACCTTTTTGACTGACATCAGGAGTGGGCTGTACTGCTTGAGGCTCAATGGTCAGGGCCAACAAACTACAAGACTCTACCAGCCACATAAGGAGGAAGTCCAGGATGCTAATACAGGTATCATACCAGAAGTTCACCTTAGACTTCACCATCTGCTGCTCTGTATGCTGGATAATCCAGAAGGTCTCCTCTGTTCCATTTTCTGATGTGGTGAACATGATACTCATCAGAGCAGCAGCACTAGAGGACACCAATGAGGTCCTCTGGGTATCAATAGATAGGGAACAGTTGTAATATGACTGAGGATGACAACAGGGAACTTTACGTCAGTGCCAAAGGAATGTAGGATAGTAGCAAACAGAGTAGGTGGAGACCAACATGTTTGGGCTGTAACTAATGATGCAGAGATGAAACTATTAAATTGAAATAAAGAAATACTCACTGCTGTGCAACATAAGGCATGCAGAGTTGTCATACATACCATGGCAAATACAGGAGAAATGGCACAGGTTAGGACATTAGTGCAAATAACATGCCTAAAACTAATAAGCCAACACAGGTAATCTTGCAGTTTTGTAATAGTAAAAATATCCTCACTGCTGTGGCATATAAATGCAGTGCAGTTGTTATACACATGGCAAAGACAAGAATAACTGGCAAAAGGTAAGACATTAGAACATGAATACATTATTACAAATGGAAATGGATAAACAAATAGCAACATATAAAGCCAAGGAATAACTAGCCAGTGGTGAATAGTAAAATCAAAAAATAAATAATTAAATGGTTAACAATACAACTGCTCAGTTGTGTATTAAACAGGTTAAGCAAGGATACTGTAACGGCAGCAATATAGTTCAATTACCACATTACCTGGAAAGTCTGTCCTCCCTCCCTTTGGCATGAAATCATGTTTGCTGACATTTTTTCCCTCCACTGCAAAACAGAAAAAAAACATTAATGAGAACAACATACCTATGCAAACAGAAATTATCAATACCTATAATTACAAACCTACTGTATAAAGCTTCAGCAAAAAAAAAAAAAAATGAAACCTCACTTTAGTAGGGAGGATGTCATCCCCTAACCTCTTCCTCTCTCTGCTGGAGGACAAGCTGGCAAATTAGTAAACCACTATATTTATGCTGGTACTGCTTGCCAGAACAAGTGATACCTGTGGCATTACTCATTATCATTGCAATAAATGTAAGGCATCCACCGTATAAAGGGGACCGTTATAGCTGCTCCTCAGCAGGCAATCACTGTATACATATGCAGCAGGTGCAAAAAGAGTTTTGTTTCACTTTTGTTACACTTTTACACCAGATGAGAGCACAAATAAATCAGATCATGCTGAGACCATTTCTAAGCACATCAAATCCAGGAGCGAAAATGATAGCTGGGGCACAACACTGCTTGGAGTGAGGTCCATGTGATGTAAATCAATGTTTACTACAGTAGTGTGATGCCCATCTATGGTAGAATGACACATGTGGTCAGTATGGTGGAGGAGGGTAATAGCTCTGTGGCTATGCTTCAGAGTGATGTATACTCTATTTGATGTACATCATCAAGTGCTAGGTAATATGAGATCGAAGGTCATTAGAATATATCCTAACTGATCATTATGCAATCCAAAGGCATGGGTCGGGAGCATTTCTCCCTGGACTTCCACTGAAAATGGGTTCTGTCGCAGTCAGACTTTCCCAGTAAACAAATGTTAAATAAATAAATATATAAAGTAAACTGGGCCTTGAAGTGTAGAATAAGATGGGTGACACATTGTGCCATCAGTAAAGTAATGTAATGTCTTTCGGCTTTTCCCGGTTAGGGGTCGCCACAGTGGAACTCCGGTCCGCTAATGATTGGCAGTGGATTTTTATAGTGCCGAGTTGCCAGCCCAATGCCCAACCTTCAGTGAAGGCACACCCATTCACACACACACACACACCTACCTGCATGTGTTTAAATGTCACTCAACTGCAGGGAGGACATGCAGACTTGCAGACTTCACACGGAAGGCGCTCCAGCCGAGAATCAAATGGGAGAACATCTTGCTGTGAGGCGACAACACTAACCAATGCACCACCGCGGCCTCACACATTGCACCATCAGTGTGATTCAGATATCATGGCTCTAAATCACCTTATTAGACTTATCACTCTGCTGTGGCCCTCTTTATAGTGCAATACAAAGCACAGTCACCATAATGTTTGAGATTGCAGTACAGTAATCACAAAATATAGAGGAGGTTGAGTATAACAGCATACCACATTGCAGTGTTGGGTTGCAAAGCCACCCAACAATACTACATATAGTATAGACTGTATGTTAACACCACAGTGTTCTTGTTAGGCAGAGACATAACGAAGGTGGTGCAAAGGGGGTAGCTGCCCCTGGGGCAAACAGGCAGCACAATTGCCTGGTGCCAATGCTGTGGATGAGTGGAACCAACATTCAGTTCTGAAGCTGGGAGAACACTGAGGTTTCAGAAATGAATGCCTGAAGTGCACTGGTTATGACTGAAGAGCTGAAGCACTCTGAGTGAGGTAAAGTGACAAGACGTTTGTTATATTTGTAGTCAACAGCTTGCCACAGTTTGCTACAATTCAGAGTTAGGGAACATTTCTTTTCATTTAGTCTTCCTCTTGTTTTTTATGTTCATGTCAAACAAATGCTGAAGTGACCACAGTGTTCCACTGAATCTAGGTATTGTTCTGCTTCCATGGTATTGCAGATAGTACTGGGGTATGGGGACAAAACAGAAAGGGTGCCCTCAACAGACAGGACAGGTGAAAATCTTTGGGGGGGTGCAGCTATCAATGTTACATGGTTGGGAGAACAGTATCTGTTCCTGAGGAGGAACATCCATCCATTCATGGCACACTGAGAACAGGACTTTATCTGAGCAGAGATTTTCTTTTGTGCTTGCACACTCCACAGGCAGAACAGATTGTAGTGCCGAGGCAATTTTGAATTGAACAGGCAACTGAAAGGACGGCTGATGTACACTTTGGAAGGATCCAGATGGAGCACAAGAGGCTATGTTACACAGCCACAAAAGCTTCAAGCCTGACAACTGGGGATGGAGAACCTGAAATGAAATGGGCACATGCTGTGTTGTAGGTAAATACAAGGTACAGATCATGCAGACCACATGCCCACAGATACCACACTATGACACACTGTCCCAGGAGTTCTGTCATAGGATTGCACAAGGCTGTACCCACCAGAGATGGTAGGGTAAGTGAGGTTGAGGGTGTTAGCTGTCATGGACAGTTTTGTTTACTCACACTGACCTTTGCTTGTTCCTGCAGGTGTACCTGAGAGTGATTAGACTTATATGGTGCCACCTCATAGGAAAATGGCATTCTGATGTAGATCCTATGCAGTCATGGCAGGAGAATTATTGAAAAGTAAAAGGGAACAGGTCCTTTGGTGGGCAGTTGTGGCAGAAACTAATGTAACAAATAAATGCTATGGGTGACCACTACTGTCCAATGCTGCCGATGCATCAGAGATTCAAGGACATGATGTTCTATCCAATCAACATGACACATGACATTGCTGTAGACATGTTGAATACATTGCTGTAGACATGTAGGCCACCAAACCACATCACCCAGACATCACAAGCTAACAGTGAGAACTTCCTTATAACTATCAGGAGAGTGGTCAGAACTATCTGGATGTCTGTTGGGGATGGCCCAAGAGATCATTGGTAAACAGTTATGTAGGACACTGGTAGGACATTAGCCTGGCATACTCACAGATGAACATTTACATTAATGTCATTCAGAAGTATCCTGACTGTGAAAACCTGTAACATAGGTTACAACTGCCAACATTCCCATGGGGGATGCACCAGATGAGTCAGGTGACATGCCACTTCTGCACAGTTTTTTTAAAAATCTATAGTGCATTTCTGTTGTTCAGGAACATTGAGCCTGCAATGGACACAACTGCATAATAAAGTATATATGTGGTGAGGGCAGTTGGTGCAGAGGGCTAACAATAATGTTTCCATAGTCAGGGATACAGAGTTTGATTTGTTCTGCATTCATTTGCCTATTATGTGATTCTGAGTAAAACAGTTAGGCAGACAGTGTTCACAAGTTGCCCCTGAATAGTGAGTGGGGCTTACGTTATTAAAAAATGAATAAAATAATAAAAATAAGTAAACAGTTACTTGGCTGCATGTGGTTTTACAGTTAGTGTTTCTATTTTTATTCTGCAGTCAGTTTATATATTTTAGCAGTTTTTGTACAAACTGAAATTATTAGTTTTCTGTGTTTATCTGCAATCTGTCTACTGACTGCAGTTGAGGTATAACTCAACTATTATTAGAATGCTATTGCTAAGTAATTCTGCTGCCTAGTGTTTGTTATACAACCTCAATGACATTGATAGTATGTTTGTTTCACTGAGGTTAACTCTTTTACTACAGTTTCTTCTTTCTCTATTTTCCTTTAGTGCCTGTACATTATGACTACATAGTGGGTCTGGTTTGTTCCCCTCCCCATGCTTGAGAGTGCAGACACTCCAAAAATATAAACTTAAGAAAACTTTTGGACTACTAGTTGATCACCTCCACAGCCTCTCTGCTTCTATCCAGGTGCTCATAACAGCTATTTTCAACTAAACTCCACTGAATTTTGTCTTTTAATCATTTCACTAGCACTAGCTACTGCTTTGTTAAGCAAACGGGTACTTGTAGTGTCTTTTGGTTGAGCTCTGTATTGGTACTTCTGCACTGTATCCCCCACCCATGACTTCCAAGTTATGTTCATAGAGACTGTTGCCAAGCTGATTCCTAGTAACTCATCTTCTACTACAGATGCCTGTAACACAAGTGACTCTACCCCTCCCATTTAGACTGCCTATACCAACACATTCTCATTCAAACCTGTCTCTATTTCCTACATCAGAAAACTACTCCTGAAACTTAAACCCTGCTCTCCCTCTATTGACAACCTTCCTCCTCAGTCCCTTAAAATAGCTGCTGACTCTATTGCTTTTCCTATATCTATTTTAATTAATTGATCCATTCTGGAAATATTTCTACATTATATCTGTGCACAATGGTGGCAACTCAACTGAACCTATCAACTTCAGACCCATTGCTATCCTCTCTCCTCTGTCTAAAATCATTGAAAAATGTATCCACTCTCAACTAATTGCATATCTTATCCAAGAAAATCTCCTCACTCCTACACAACGCAGGTTTCACCCTAAACACAGCACCTCCACTGTCCTTATTTCCTTCTGTGAAACTGGTGCTATGGCCAGAGACAACGACAAGCTTGTATCTTGCCTGTTCCTCAGTCTATCTAAAGCCTTCAACACTGTTTCTTGCTCTCTACTCCTCTCCAAACTATCGCATCTTAACCTCTCTCACACTGCCCTCAACTGGTTTTGCAGCTACCTGTCTAACAGACAACAATCAGATGGCTTAACCCTTGCTCCCCTTTCCTCTCTATATAACCTGGGGTACCCCAAGGCTCCATTCTTGGCCCTCTGCTATTCAACATCTTTACCATTAACCTACATACTTCTTGCGGTCTCGATTATCCAATATGCAGATGACTCCACATTGATATCTGTCTCTGAAAACTTGTTAGACCTTTTAACTACTACACAAAACTCCTTTTCTTCTGTCGAAAGATCGCTTGGTGACATCAGCTCATCCGCAATCCCAATAAAACAAAGCTCCTCCTTTTCCTGCCTAACTCCCTCTCCCACTGTAAGTCTACCTTTTCAATCCCTTCTCTCAACAACACTATTATAAAAGTTGAAACACAAACTAAACTCCTCTGCACCATTATTGATGACCAACTAAAATTTGACCTACATGTCCAACAAAGCATCAAAAAAAAAAAAACACCAAAAATTAAGCCTACTTTACAGAAATAAAAAAAATACCTTAGTGCAGAATCCAAATGTGC
Source organism: Protopterus annectens (assembly GCF_019279795.1). Lineage (NCBI taxonomy): Eukaryota > Metazoa > Chordata > Ceratodontiformes > Protopteridae > Protopterus > Protopterus annectens. The sequence continues at coordinate 528,307,461 of NC_056750.1, read as the reverse complement.
CCTTGCTTGAACTTTCTTATTACCCACCCTACTCAGTGCCTCCCCTATCCTGACTAACCTACAATCTTCCCTTATGCACAAACCTGAATCAACATATAATAAAGTTGCTAGATTTGCTGTAAATCATCCCCAACCCTCCCACCACTGCCTGGCTCTACAGAAACTTCACTGGCTTGAGGTCCCACATCAACTTACTCTCACTCAACTCCAAACTACTCACTCCCTTCTCAGTAACCCCACTTCTTGCCCGTCACTTTCCAAACTTCTCTTCTTTTACACCCCCAATAGTTCTCTTCGTAGTTCCAACCACCTCGTACTACTGACCTATAAACCCTGTAAATATATAGGCAAAAACCTTCATAAATACTCTGTCTCTCATAGCTGGAACAAACTCCCATTACATATCAGAAGTATAACTTTAAAAATACACTAAAAGATCACCTGCTTAAATCCAAGATCTGTCACTACAATCACCCCACTTAACCCCCCCCCATATACCTCTCTCTATTCACATTCTACAACCTCTACTTAGGAAGTGTCTTGGCATTACTTCTCATTCTTGTAAATATTAGAACATGATAGATTTTTAGCAGTGTAACTAAACCGTATGTTTATATTTTTAGTACTCACACTTTCTTATGTGACAGCTATAATTTGTTCTGTATACCGCATTCCAGTTTGTACTCTATTTTATCTTATTTGTAATGTTTGTTATACGTTTTATTGCTGCAGACATTATTGGAGCTTTTCCCCTCAGGTCTCCACTGAAAATGGGTTTTTGTAACTAATCTGGACCAACCTGGTTAACAAATGTGAAATAAATAAATAAGTACATTTATTTATTTAACATTTGTTTAAATGGGAAAGTCCAACTTGCAACAAAGCCAATTTTCAGCAGAGGCCCAGGGAGAAATACTCCAGATGCATGTCTTTGTAATGTGGTAGGAAACTGGAGTACCTAGAGAAAACCCACACGAATGTAGGGAGGACATGCAGACTCCACACAGAAAGCACCCCAGATGAGAATCGAACTGGAGAACCTCTTGCTGTGATGCGACAATGCTACTGATGCATCACTGCACCATCCAAGATGGAAATAAATAAATACAAATATATTCATTGGCTATGTATATTCTTGGTACGCAGCTGTCTATTTGATGCACAGTGGTATGCATTACACATGTACCAGCTTATTCTCTGGCATGTTATCTCTATGGTTTCAGAGGTTTCACTAGGACAGAACCTGGCATTATAGGTATCCAAATGCCTGATATTTGCACATCTGTAGGATATAATGATTTTGGATTGTGCACATGTCAAATGACTGTCCATGGCAGGGGATGTAGGCTGTGGTGGACACAGATGAGTGTTGTTCTTGTCCACATGACAGTTCATGGCCAGAAGGAGAGAACACCTTAGAACACACACACACACCCACACACACCCACACACACACACACACACACACACACACACACACACACACACACACACACACACACACACACACACACACACACACTCTCACACACACACACTAAATACTTGCTGGCTGTATCGCGAAGATACTGCTGTGTATGATAAGTTGTTTTCAGGAAGCAAATGTGGACTGTTCTGTGAGAGAGTAGTACAGCTTATGGACTGCAACAGAACTACTTTCCAAAGTTGCAATATCACAGTCTGAGGGCACAGTGGCACTGTCAGCAATGTTAACAGGTGAAAGAATATTCCTCTCCCCTATAGCTAAGGGGATTGTGAAGGCTTGGAATGAACCTTTCACATCACCTGTGTTTAGTGTGTTTAGATACCTCATCCACTAGTCCCACAGATGATAACTAGACAGCTGAAATGCAGAAAGAATCCAAGGGCCACATGGACTTTTAGGTCTAGGCACGTTGTTTGGCAGATACTTGTTTATTCCATGATGTCTGTCTTAACCGAGGCATCAACAAGTGGACATATAGAGCAGTGATCCAGGCAGAGATGGATGTTAATGGGACCACATCAGAGGTGCTCAGTGTGTTACTTGGTCTGCATCAAAAATGCTATAGTCTTTACGAATACCTCTTAATTTTGCAGGGAATGCAGGCAATGGCAGTCCACATGGCAGCAATGAGTGCATCATTTCAACAGCTTGCAGCTGCCTTCATAGCCAAGGTGGGGAATGGGTGCACACAGAAGGTGTGTTTTGCCACTTTGCACAGATGTCTGACTCCACTGTGGCCATGGATGCCCAAATGGATGTGGACAACACTCTTCTATTTCCACCATTACCTCTGCTTCTGGTCATGGACAGTCATGTGGAAATGGATAGCATTAATCTGGCCCTGCCATGGCCTCCACTCCTGGCCATAAAATGTTATATGGACATGGACAACACTCATCTGGCTATCCCTTGGCCTACTCCCCTGGTAATGGATAGTCACATGGATGTGGACAATATTTGTCTGTCTTCATTATGGGCACATCACACTAGGCATCTCACTCAGGGCTCTGCAGGTAGATGACAGTCCACTGTCCAGTAGATGACCCCCAAAAAACAAATGCTTCTGCCAAAACACAGCATAGTGGCATCGACCCATCTGCCAGTACCACATAGCAGAGTCCACAGTGACATACCTCCATCAGCCGCTAATGTGCTTCCTCTTCGTCTGAACCACATGTCTCCATACCTGACACTGAAGAGAACACACAGGGAGCATTTCACCCAATGAGGTTTCACAAAATCACTTGAAGGTATGATCCCTTAGATCTCCTTTTCTGGTATCATAAATGTGCTCTCTGATGCAATCCCTAAGTACATGATTTGTCTTACCTACATAAAAGCTTCTACGCAATTTACATATAGCTAAATAAACCAGATTATCACTCTTACAATCTGCACAGAAATTAAAATTGTACATACGCTTCTTAAGTTGATGTATAAAAAACGGGTGACTACTGATATATTTTCACATATTACAAGATCTACATGCAAAAGTTGCATGTCTTCCTGATTTATAAGATTTTTTTCTATAGGATTTATAACACAGTCTTCTTTTTAAAGAGCAATTGTTTTTAAAGCAGAAATGCAGCGCATCTCCTAAAAGCATCTTGTACCTGTCATCTGTCATTAGGATGGACCAATTTCTTTCAATAATGTTGCATACTAAATGCACTTCATTAGAGTATGTAATGGTCATTCTAATGTTGCTAGAAATATTGTAATTATTAACATCATTAGCATTATTATCAACAGAAGCATATAATCTAGTAGAGTCATTCCTATGATTTAAAACCTCATCACTAGTACTATCAATCTCTCTCTCCGTATAACCCCTATATAAAACAAATCTAATTTCAGGCCTTCAAATGCTTGCAACATCATATCATTACTGTTATTGTGCCTAGCAATTTATAAAACTGTCCATTTAGAACATTCCTATGTACATGTCAGGGATGCATATTGTTACAGTGTAAAACATTAACTTAATTACATGGTTTCTTATACAAACAAGTGGATAATTCAGCAGAGATCTTATTAATGCACACATCCAAAACAATTTATGCAGTCATTAGAATAAGTCATGGTAAACCTCATAAACGTGGTAGGACTATGTAGGCAGTCAACAAAATCAAGCAGTACATCAACTGGTCCAGTCAAAATAAAGAATATATCACTCACAAAATGAACATAATAAGGAATATATCTCCTAAAAAAGTTATCATCATTAAATCTGTAAAGGGATTCCCAGTAGGCTAGAACCAGATTCGCAAAGTTATTGCCATGCATAGTGCCCATAAGCGACCCCAAACTTCTGCAAAAACAGTTTCTCATTAAACACAAATAGATTATTATCTAATATAATCTCTAACAATGAATGTAATAAATTAAATTTGTCAGCAGTATACTGTGAAAAGTTTGATAAATAAAGTCTAATGTATTCTATGCCTAAATCATTAAGAATCACAGTGAACAAAGAATTCACATCTATGATAATGAAAACAAAACCAGCTTCATGATAATCTTTTAACCAATTAAAACGTGTAGAAAGAAAATGTTTAGTGTCTTTTAGAATGGTATTAACATTGTCTAATAATGGATGAAGCATTTTCTCAACAAAACTGGATTGTGGTTCAGTAATCCAGCCACAACCAGAGAGACTATTGGCCTCATTGGTGGATCTATAAAAAACTTATGAAACTTGGGAAGGCCATATAAAACAGGAATAGGTGGATGTTCAACAATAAAATACTCATATAGTTCACAATTAATAATACTCTCCATCAATTAGTCATGCAAAGATGAAAAAATCTTTTCAATTAACTTATTCAGTTCATAACTATCAAGCTACTTATAAGTGGATCATCCAATAACAAATAATTCATATTAGAAACATAACAAGATGTGTCCATTACAACTATTTCCCCTCCCTTATCAGTGGGGTGAATATGTATAGAATCCAAAAATCTAAGCTCATGTACTGCAGTACATTCATCAGGTGTCAAATTATAAAACAATTTACTGCACCTGTGAGATAAAGTTTTATAAATATTATTCTTGCAGGTCATTAATAAAGCTTCAATAAGTGGAGAATTAGCTGAAACAAATAATAAATGTTAAAACACCAACAGGTGTAACACAATGCAAAAAATAAAAAAATAAAAAACATTGCCTAGAGTACAAGCAAGACAAATTTAATAACTGCATGCAACTTCACCCTAAGCCCTTTCACCCAACACATTTCTGGGCTTCATCAGAGTGCAAAAACATCTTGTTGTAACTCATTTAAATACAATTTAAATCATGTGACCAACTTAATTAGGCAAATATAAGATGTTTGTAAGTTGGATTAATCATACAAACAAACATTGTATATTTGCTTAATTAAGTTGGTCACATGATTTAAATCATTAGCTGGAAGAAACTGACTTTTTTTTAAAAAGTGAACATTACCATAGAAAACCCTCAAAGAGATATTTCTAACAGAAAGTTTTAAATCAGTCAAAATATCAGTCAATGTAGAGCCAGTTGCAGGAATGAAAAACAAACCCTTATTAAAGAACTTTAACCTGTTGTGCAGTCAGAGTCACTGAACAAATGTTCACAACTAAGTTCTTTGAATGTTGTTTTGTACCGACAATCCCAGATCTGTCCTTTTGTCTATAACCTCTTCTGAGTCTGGTGACCTCTGTTCTTGGAACGACTCCTTCCGTCTTGTCTGCTTTCTTCCATTAGTTCTGGAAGTTGAGGATGTAAAAAAGAGGGTAATGCAGAAAAAACACTCACTCCATGTTCCATAGTATTAGGTGCTAAAAAAGCAGCTGAAACAGAGGTGGAGGGAACATCACTGGTAGCAGTCATATTAGGAGCATCAGTGGCAGCAAGTTTAGATGTAGTAGAACTAACAGGTGTATCAGCATTGGTAATCTGCTTTTCAATTAAATTAGAGTCATTCCTAAGCCAGGAAAAGCTATGCCCCTCCTGAAAATCGCCCATGGCACACAACAGTTTCTTTCTTTTTACGTCATGTAGTCGGTTCTCATATGCTGCTACATACATTCAAAAATAAATCAAGTTTTTGCTTGCACAGAGCAGATGTTAAACATATAATAAACTTATTTTCATGACTTCTTTTTGCAGAGAAGTTTCCATAAGTTGAAAGACATCAATTAACAATTAAATATAGTCGAAGCTTAAGTCTAAATTTAGGGAGTGCCACTGTTTCAATAATGCAGGATAGGTGCTACCATAGGTAGGCGCTCATAGCACCCATAGCCCCTTGGAACAACATTAAAATGAAGGGTAGCTTCCAAATGCAACCTCTGTCATTGAAGTCTCTTGCATTTATACACATTATAAAATATACTCCCTGATTTTGTATTTGTATTTTAAATTGTATATTTATGCTTTGTAAACTGTATATTCCATATTATACTTATGTTTTATTCTAAGGCTGCGGTGGTGGTGCTGCGGTAGCGTTCTCGCCTCACAGTTAGACGTTGCCCGTTCGATTCTCAGTTAAAGCGTCTACTGTGTGTGACGACATGCGTGAATGGGCGTTCCTTCGTTGAAGGTTGTGCGTTAGGCCCGGCAAGCCAGCATGTGAAACTCCACTGCCAATAATTAGCGGACCGGAGTTCCGCTGTGGCGACCCCTGACCGGGAAAAGCCAAAAGACGCACACACACTTATGTTTTATTCTAACTGCTTTTAGAGCTTTTTTCCCCAGGCCTCCACTGAAAATGGGTTCTGCTTGGCCCAGTGGACTTCGCCGGTCATCAGACTGGAAATAAATAAATAATAAATAAATTAATTATTTCCCACCACTAAAGATGACAAGAAAATCATTTAAATTAACAGAACACATCTCACATCATAGATGAATTATCTTCATTGTTGGTAAACAATAGAGGATTGCCTTCAACTTGTAGCATACAGCCGGAGTGATCAGCAAAAGATGCCATTGTAAAACTACTATGATTATACTCCAATTCAAGGTACCCACCTTCTGCCATGTCCCACATATTAAGCAACAGAAACAAAATGTAACCAAATAAATGGAATACAATGGGTAAAATCTGGTTAAACATGAAAAAATCAGCAAAGATGAAAGAAAAAACAGCTAACACAGTGGTAAAATTAATCCATTTATTGCAGACTCAAAGATAAAAAAAAGTGTAGCCGCTCCCTCCCTCTACCCCCCCTTGTTTTTGATGCATTTTTTATGCCAGGGTGTAGACATTTAATTTTGTTTTCAGGGCTCAGTCTTCCTTTCTCAGCTGGCAGGAAAGCTCTGAAGGGCTTTGCACCCAAACTTGTCTTTTAGTCAGCTCAGCTCAAGCTGCTTGACAGTTTTAGCATGTTGAAGGTGTCCTGAGGCTTTGGAAGCTGTCTGGCCGTTATATCCTTGGCATTATATAACCCATGTAGGTAAGGCTACTGCAGCAGTGATCATTTGAACATCTATTGTTATGGTAAGTTCAGCTTACACAACTGTACTATTCTGTACTTTCCTAGTGAGACAACGTTCTAGAATCATGGCTTCTGTCTGCGATAGAGTCCCTTCTCCAAGCTTAGGAATCTGTGAAACTTAGTTATATCTAGTTTACATTTGTGTTTGTCTAGCAGTTTAAGGATTTATTTATTTATTTATTTTACATTTATTAATTGTGGTACAACACTGCTCTTTGAATCATTTACAAATTTAGCCCAGAAGCATAAAAATGTACAAATTACAAATATAAAATTATAACATACAAAATTAAAATTGCAACATACAGTGTAACAGATGTGGAGATGACTGTTGTGGTGGTGCAGCGGTTAGCATTGTTGCCTAACAAGAAAAGGTTCCCCGGTTCGATTCTCAGTGCCTTCAGTGTGGAATCGGCATGTCTTCCCCACGGTCGAGTGACATTTAAAGCCATGCAGGTAGGTGGGTGCATGAATGGGTGTGCCTTCTTTGAAGGTTGAATGTCGTGCTGGCACCTTGGAACCATAAAAATCCCCTGCCAATCATTAGCAGACCGGAGTTCTGCTGTGGCAACCCCTAACTGGGTAAAGCCAAAAGACATTAGTTTAGTGTAACAGATGTGGAGATAAGAGAAAATATAAGGATATGTAACACAGTTTCAGTATGTCACAATGAAATATAGGAAAGAAAATAGAGAAACAGTTACTACAGAAGCAATTCAGTAAAAATGATAAAGCATTACTATCACTAATGAAAGCAGAGTGTGGAAGAAATTTTGTAATATGTACGTAATATATATATATATATATATATATATATATATATATATATATATATATATATTTATATATATATATATATATATATATAGAAGCGCTACAGAATCCTGAAAGCCCAAAATCTTGAAAACTCAAAATCCTGAAAATACACAGGATACCATCACTTACTATATTCCAGCACAAGTACATACAGAAACATATTACCCTTCAACTATATGCAGGGGAGCAAGCCCCTCCCTGCATTCTCCATGTGGGGCTTTACACCTACTACTTAAATATAACAACTCTGAGATTGCACTTCAGTACACTTAGTGCAATTTTGGAGTTGATATATTTAAGTAGCAGGGGGTGTGGGGGTCAGAGGGGGGCTTGCCCCCCTGCTTATACTTGGAGAAGAGTAATATGGTTTGTGTTTTATTTGCCTCTGTATGTACATGTGCTGGAATATAGTAAGTGTTGGTATCCTGTATGTTTTCAGGATTTTGAGTTTTCAGGATTTTGAACTTTCAAGATTTTGGTCTCAGGATTTTGGACTTCAGGATTTTGGGCTTTCAGGATTCTGTAGCACTCATATATACACACACACACACACACACACACACACACACACACATATATATATATATATATATATATATATATATATATATATACAGATAGAGAGAGTGAAATTAGCTCATGTGAGTGATGTGGGTGTGTGTTGGATGATGTCAGTGCATGTTTTAAGTGACAGAGGGTTCAAATGTGTATAAGATATGAAAAGAGGAGAATGCTAGACTCAGGCAATTATATCGGGCTTCTAGCATGAACAATTTGCATCTTTGAGTAGTAAGTGTTTCAATTTCTTTTAGTTTCTTCCTGAATATCATGTAAGAGGAGCATGCTTTCAGAAAAGAAGGAAGGGACAGATTTGTTTTATGTGTCCGGTGGGAAGGTATGCAGGAAAGGAGTGATCTAAGATTATATCTAAGGTTTATGAACATAAGCAGCCAGCAATGAAAGGGTCACATCCTTGTAAAAACTTTATCCTGTGTATAATGGGCAGCCAGTGGGCTTTGGCAAGAACCAGGTCAGTGGTGTTGTATCTTGGGAGACAATGTAATGAACATGCAGATGCTTGAGGGAGACATTTGTAGGGTAAAATTGCTTTTTTTCTAGCCAGATTCTACTAATGACATCCATATTTGAGTTCTGAAAGAAGCATTCCTTCGTCAATAGCCATCCTTCAACACCAATCTCAAGGGTTTGACTACAAACTGGAAATAAATGTCACCATGTAGCCCTCACATGGATTGCTTAGTCTTATCTGCATACTGTATGACTTAGCCAGACAAATGTCCCCACATTGTCCATGAAATAAACATCAATAGTCAGTTGATCCTATGGGCGGCCAAGATGGTGCAGTGGTTAGTGTTGCCGCCTCACAGCAAGACGTTCTCCGGTTTGATTTTTGGCTGGTGTGCCTTCTGTGTGGAGTCTGCATGTCCTCCCTGTGGTCATGTGGGTTTCCTCCGGGTGCTCCAGTTTCCTCCCACATCCCAAAGGCATGCAGTAGGTGGACTGGACACTCTAAATTGGCCCAAGGTGTGAGTGTCTGCATGTGTGTGCCTTCTGTGGAAGGTTAGGTGCTGGGCTGGCAACTCGAACCATAAAACTCCAATGCCAGTCATGAGCGAACAGATTATCCGCTGTGGCGACCCCTAACCGGGAAAAGCCGAAAGAAGAAGAAGTCAGTCGATCCTATATAGTCAGTGAATAAAAAAATCCCATCTGTTAAGTACTGCACTTTTAATGTTATTGTAGAATCCCAGGAAATAGGTTTTGCTAATTTTGCTGGCAGAGCAGATCATGTGAGCCCAGTTTAGTCTGTTGGATTGAACATGCATCCTGTTGTGAAATGAGTTTTTTTTCAGCGTGGCCTTTCTTATACTGTATCCACAAGCACAGATTCTTCACTTTTTGGCAATAGATACCTGATGTATGAAGTCATTGTCCATTTTTAGACAGCATTGGATAATGCTAATGCAAAACAGAATCACAATAAGTCTGTAGTTGATGTAGGCTGGCTAGTTTTGGGGGTCCTGGCTTTTTCACCCAGATGAAGTTGGAGTCTGCTGTTGCAGTTTATTTCTTGGTGTTTCACTGTCGGAGAATTTAAGATGGATACCTTGACTGTTTCTGATATGGAGATTGAATTAAACTGCTGTCCAATCTTACGACTACAGGTCACATGAGCACAAAATGGCTGTGGGTTTACATCAGAGGGACAGGGCTGGTTCTCCTAATGCACCATACACTTGAGAGGTTACATTTATAACCAGACTTATGCCCAGGCATACTAGGTAGATGCCTGGGGTGCGGCTCATCCAGAAGTACTTTTCTACACTTTATTTATTTATTTATTTACTTATTCATTCATTCTACAAAGCAAATAAATTAATAAATTAATAACTAGATAAAGGGCAGAAAAGTACCCTTAGCCAAATAATGTTCAATGGGGAAGGTGTCAAGTCTCGTCATGAATGGCAAGGAATGCAAAGCTACATGAACTGATTGGTCAGATGCAATAAACCTAACCATTCAATTAGTGGAGTTTTCTACTCTTTCCATCACAAAGCAAACAGTAGAAAGTCTACAGATTTTGAAATAGGAGATATGGGTTCGCACTTTGGATAGTAGAAAAATAGGATTTGTGAGAGCATAAGTTACTTTATTTAATCCTGACAGACAAAACTATATATGGAGTGGTGGACTTATCTACAGGGAAGTCAGAGTACCTCATAAAAGTCATTAATTTCTGCCTCTGATCTGTCTCTGATTTTGCAGAATTTCACTGTTGTTTCATAATTTTGTCCAGTCTGTTGTGATAATTTGATAAGGATTACAGCCAGTCAGTAATGCTAAACATTTGCATTTCATAGTACTTATTGCTCAGAAAACATATATTGATACAAAGTGCCTGCTCTTTTATTACCATTCTAAGTAAATCAGAGTAATATTTAAAACTGCACTAGTATAGCCAGAGTGAAAGAAAAGGGGCATCCACCCCTGTTGAATGGTGTTAAGGAGTAAGACTGTGATATGCTGAACGATCATTTGTTCAGTACAGAAATCCATTTCTGTACCAGCATTTCTAAACACTGGAACAGAAATGAATTTCAAAACTGCTCTTCTGCAGTACTGAAGCTCTTTAGCATTTCATTTGTGATATAAGTTTTTAGCAAAGTATTTGCTACAAATGTAGTAAGTAACTTTCTGTAGTTTAAAAGAGGAAGAAGAAGAAGAAGACGTTATTATTTTCTTTTTTTGCTCTTCAGCTGATTTAAGAGCCATAGTGCAGAAATGGAATCTCACTGGTTCTAGGAGTGCAGGAGTGCCAACTGGATTGCAGACTTGTTTATTTAATTGCTCCTCATCTTGTAGCTGGGTGCCAGATCAGGCATCTGCACCAAGTGCTAGAAAAGCTTGCTATGCTTGTTTCCTATTTTTTGGCCTTAGTGTTGCAAGGGTGTAGTGAAGGAGGACCCATCCAGGTCACAAGGTGTTAAAAGGCATGAACAAAAATGTCCGCATCCAAGCACAAAAGCACAGAAGTTCTTTCTTTTTTTCTGTTTTGCTCTTGACTTGATTTATTTGCTGTAGGAAGGCATTTGAGGAGCTCAGGGAGCTGTAAATCTGGCTTCTCTAGGAAACCACAAATTACAAAAATACCAGTTGGCTTTCTGCAGTAAAAATCAGTCTTTTTTTCTTTTAGTTGATCATCATTTGAAGAGTTGAGCAGGCAATAAATACGGCTTCTGTAGAAAGCCAATTGGTGATTTGTAGAGATGTGTGTGTGTGTGTGTGTGTGTGTGTGTGTGTGTGTGTGTGTGTGTGTGTGTGTGTGTGTGCGCGCACGCGCGTGTGTGTGGGGGGGGGTCTACCTCCCCCATTAAGTTGAATGACTGTTCCTGAGTTTGTGTCATATTTTCAGCCTGCTCATTGCAAAAAAAAATGTTTTCTCTCAATCTTAGAGGGCTGCATTCTCTAAATAATAACAGACATTTGAGTTTCTTTGAATGTTATGTAAACTCAGGGGTGTAGCCAAAAATTCCACCTTATATTCATAAACTTTCATTGCTCCCCAACCCACCCAGAATTTCAAACAAATGGACACATCTTTCAAAATGCTTCCCCCCTTGCAGTTACTAAATTTACACATTTTCAGCAGTTCCCTCTAAAATTAATAAAGAATATTGTTTTTAGATTTGCTGTCCTCTCTGTAAGCAAGTTATGTACTTGTTGTTAAAGGCATTAATTTAAACAGCTGTAAAAATAATATAAACAAAGAAAGTTGAAATGCTTCTGAGTGTTGCAAAAAGAAATATACTCTATAGAGTACAAAGTGTATGCCTGGCTACATATTGTGAAAACCTGTTTATTCTGTCAACTTTCCAACTGTGTAAGTGCAATATTAAAAACCTGTCCATGAATTTGGCCATTTGTCTCTACAATATATTTTTGCCTGTGTCCCTGATTCTTTCATTAAGATGTTGAAAGCATTTCTTTTGAAAACTAAAAAGTGGGATATCAGACAACTTGGCTATAATTGCCTGAGCTGCCTGGAGGAAATTTTTTAACTACTGTTCATCTTTCTAGCTTTGCAGGATTATTCTGATTTGTGTGAAATACCTTTGATTACTGTAAAGTGTGAAGCAAAGCTGAAATTATTACATGGCCATCATTTTTATAACAATCAGACATCTGCTGTGCACAGAGAAGTCACTATAACTGGGAGGTTGGGATGGTAGCTGTCTATGGATGAAAGTAAGTGACCTTCTTGGTGCTTGTTTAGTTTACAGTGTCACTGATTTGACTTTGCAATCTAAGCTCTTCCTCTCTTTAACCCATATACTCCAGGGGGACCCCACCTAATGGAGGTTTAATCCTTTTTTAATGAAAAAACCTAACTTTTGGGAACTTATGAGATGAAATAAGAACATTTTATATAGACAGAGGAGCAGAGGGAGAAATCACAACTGAGAATTTGGGATTATCTAAGATTGCTGGATAGTGGATTTCTGTGAGGAAGAAAAGAGGTGGAGAGAAGCATTTAAAGTTATTTCAGAAAAGTAGCTTGAGTTTAAACTAAATCAGAAAATCAAGTGCGAGGGCAGGGACAGGCAGCTGTATGAAAAAATAAAAAATATTGAAACAATCAATCAGGGAATATATTTGAGCATTGATATAAAATGGGACAGAATTAAGCTCTTCCACTGGAAAAAAAATGGTTAATAATCTCATAATATTTTGGCACTTAAATGTAAAGAGTGAGGTAGGGAAATGCAAGTGTGCACCTTAAAAAATAGCAAAAAGAAGTTGGTGTATAAACAGAGTTTTTAAAGGAATATTTTATGCATGAGTCAGCAAACAGATGATTCAGAGTTTAGTGACGTGGCCTTTTTCCAAAAGGTACAGCTTCACAGTTTTCCCAGTTATCCCAGACAGCTGTGACTGTTCTGCATGCATATATTGTTCCACAGGAGATATCCCAAGTGATCGGTACTCTTTCATGAGATAAATCCCTGGGGATGGATGGCTTGTCAGCATATTTTTATGTGAGTTTCCAAGAATCTCTGATGATGCCATTATATAGGTTTTACTTGCTGGTTCTAGGACAGATTGATTTTCCAAGTGATGTAACATGTGCCAAAGTGCTAATGTTCCCCATGATGTGTCAGACCCATCAAACTATAAGCCTATATTTTTACTACAATCTGATCTTAAAATATTTGCTAAGCTTTTGCCCAATAAATTGAATAAAGTCCTACCTCAACACATAAGATGAAATCATCAAGGCCTTATCAGAGGTAGGACATGGAGCATGATTTGCTGCAGTTATGGTTTAATTTACAGGGATGCTGCCATAAAGGAATGTTCTAGTGGTACTAGGGCTGATTGACTTGATTTCTGGAAATTTATTCAGAGTACCTTGTTGCATTTGGGTTTCTCTGAGATCTTTATTGAAATGTGAAAGCTGTGATATGAGAACCTGACTGCACAGGTTTTCTCCAATGGAATTTTCTCTCCTAAAATAAAATTACAGAGGGGAACCAGGTAAGGATATCCCCTCACTTGTTTGTGTTGACAGCATTTGCCCTTGAAGAAAGCCTAGTGTCCTGGTATCAGAATATGAGAATATTCTGATACCAGGACACTAGGCATTGTGTCCTGGTATCAGAATATGGGAATATGTATCAGAGGTCTCCCAGTCTCTCTTACCACTTGGTTTGCTGATGACTGTGTGATCTGATTGCAAGACCCAGGGTCACATATTGGGCAGGTGATAACATTTTTGAGCACTCCAGAATGCTTCATGGATCTTAAGATGAACAGGGATAAATCTGTCATCATCCTAATTAGCCTGGTGGGTTTAGCAAATCTAATACAAATTGCAAAGCTTCCTCTTCAAATGGTCACACTGCATATGGATATGTATGACCCTTAACCTGGCCAAGCAGGAAACAGTTAATATATAACCTGTTATTAACACTATCAAGGATAAGCTCTTGCTCCTATTCCTAATAATATATTTGTTTTCCCTAATAAAATCCAGGTGGTAAAAATGCATGATTTATAAAATACTGTTTATCCTGTCCCACATTCCTAGGTCTTCAGTGTCTAAATATCTTTCTCTGTATAACAAATTGATAGATAACTTTATATGGTGTGGTAAGACCCCTTGAATAAGCCACCATATGCTGATGATTCCTAAATTCTTAGCAGCATTGGCCTACCTGATTTATTTGCCTAGAAAGTTTCTGTAGTGGTCAATTTGTCTGAAAGCACATGTTCCCAACCCACCTCCTGTCAGTACCCTTCAAAGTGGCATTGGGGATAGAGTCATCAACACCATCCTTTGAAGTATGGGATCCAGGGGGCTTGGGAAGCTGTTTTATTATGTAAAGGATAGCATAAGGATGGGTTGTAGAGCATGAACACTTTAGATGCTCCATTATGGGAGAAAGAGAGCTATAAAATGAACTCAAAACCTTTCTTATGGGTAGAGTGAAGTAAAGGTGAAGTGTTTTTTTGTGTTGGACTTATCCGTTCCAAGAGCTAAAGCTTTCTTTTCATTTGCAGCTTTAAGGGATAAATATGATTCTTTCATACTGTATTGGTGACAATATTTGCAGAATAAGTCAGTCGTTGTAGTTAAGCAGCCTATTTCCCTAGATGTTTGCTGGTTTGAACAAAGCTCCCAAGACTGTAATAGAGCTGAGGGTAGGTACACAGGAACAAGTAAATTGACTTAATGGTTTATGAGAATTTTGCAGGTACCTGCATTTATACTTACTCAGCTAAGAGATAAATGCAGTGTGCTGTGTCATACTCAATTTTCCTTACAGGACTGGATATGTTATTTTGAAAATCCTTAGCAGTCTCCACCTTTTCACTGTTTCCTCTTTTATCTTTCACAAGTTAGTTTTTGGCCGTCACCTCAACCCAGTGAGGGTTAACTGGCCAGGGGGATTAAGGACTAGGTGTTAACACTATAGGGTAATTGAGGCAACCCATGTGCATCATACTTTTTTTGCCTAAGGGTGAGTGCTATTTGATACTAATTAAAGCTATCAGATTTATTACGCAGTGTACCCACCCTGCAGACATGGATGTCCTCTTTTGATTGTTTGGTATAGGCTTTGATATAAGATCTATCGGTCCAACATATTGGTTCTGGATGTGCAATGTTATCATTACTTTGTTAGCCACAGCTTGTTTCCATTGGAAATCAACTATTCCTCATTGGTAATCACTGTTATAATCTAAAGGCCTGAAACAATGTTCACTTAGTTATGCAGTCATGGAATCAATCCTGGTCAAATCTACCTTTTATACTGGATAAAGGATAGACGCTCACAATGCATGTTTACAGATATTGTTTTGTAACTTATGTGTGTTAAATAATGACATTGGATGTTTTACACCAGTTTTTATTATCGGTTATGCAATATTTAACAGATATGAATGCATGGTTTCTTATTTTATATGTTTGCTAATAAAGCCATTTTATTAAATAGAAATTAACTAAATGCAAAAAAATATATATATATAATGTGTGTGTGTGTGTGTGTGTGTGTGTGTGTGTGTGTGTGTGTGTGTGTGTGTGTGTGTGTGTGTGTAGGAGATATATTAGCGTAGATAAATAATGTGAGGAAGACAAAAGAGCCTGACTGGTGAAGGGGAGAGTGGGGGATTAGGTGATGTGCCCAGAGGGAAAACATTTCTCAGACTTGACATGATCTTCAAGCTTTGATGAAATAAGGGTTATGAGGTTAGGTCTTTAAGATTAGTAGGGGGCAATTCTCAGAGTTTGGGGCCTAGAATGTAGAAGGCATGGTTAGTGCAATGAAGTCTGGTTCTGGTTAAGACATCTTAGACTGCAACTGTGTGTGTGTGTGTGGGGGGTGCCTGAAGAGATTGGAGGCAAGGGAAGGACAGGAGTGATCTTTGAGGAGCTTGTAGAACTGGGATCCAAGAAGAAAGATGGCACATTGTTGGACAGGTAGCCAATTAGCATCATTAAGTGTGATATAATGATGATCATTTCTAGGGATGGGTTATTCAAAATTTGGATGATGCAGGAGTGTTTTGGATGCTGCTGCAACTAATAGAACTCCATATTGAAGTTGAACTTGTAGAATGCTTTTGCCTGTGGTATTCCTGAATGGTCTAGAGGGAAAGATGGACATTTTATAGGGCAAAATAGGGGGGAATTAATCTTTATCCTTATTAGTTCTAGGAGAAGGTGAAAGTTCAGTGCGGGATCAAGCCACATACCAAGGTATTTGAAGTAGATGAGCTGATCACTTGGGTTGTCAAGATGGTTATGGATAAGAAGTGATTGAGATATTTTCTTCCATTTGGAGAGAAATGAATAAATTACAGTATAACAATAAAGTACACAGTACAGAGGACAATAAGAAGGAATGGTTAGTGAAAGGAGGGGGTAAATTACAGTATAACAATAAAGTACACAGTACAGAGGACAATAAGAAGGAATGGTTAGAGAAAGGAGGGGCATAAATTACAGTATAACAATAAAGTACACAGTACAGAGGACAATAAAAAAGGAATGGTTAGAGAAAGGAGGGGGTAAATTACAGTAAAAAAATACAGTACAAAGTACAGAGGACAATAAGAAGGAATGGTTAGTGAAAGGAGGGGGGGTAAATTACAGTATAACAATAAAGTACAGAGTACAGAGGACAATCAGAAGGAATGGTTAGAGAAAGGAGGGGGTAAATTACAGTATAACAATAAAGTACACAGTACAGAGGACAATAAGAAGGAATTCTTAGAGAAAGGAGGGGGGTAAATTACAGTATAACAAAAAAGTACAGAGTACAGAGGACAATAAGAAGGAATGGTTAGTGAAAGGAGGGGTAAATTACAGTATAACAATAAAGTACAGAGTACAGAGGACAATAAGAAGGAATGGTTAGAGAAATGAGGGGGGTAAATTACAGTATAACAATAAAGTACACAGTACAGAGGACAATAAGAAGGAATGGTTAGAGAAAGGAGGGGTAAATTACAGTATAACAATAAAGTACAGAGTACAGAGGACAATAAGAAGGAATGGTTAGAGAAAGGAGGGGAGTAAATTACCGTATAACAATAAAGTACAGAGGGCAATAAGAAGGAATGGTTAGAGAAAAAGGAAGGAGGGTAAATTACAGTATAACAATAAAGTACAGAGGACAATAAGAAGGAATAGTTGGAGAAAGGAGCAGGGTAAATTACAGTATAACAATAAAGTACACAGTACAGAGGACAATAAGAAGGAATGCTTAGAGAAAGGAGGGAGGTAAATTACAGTATAACAATAAAGTACAGAGTACAGTGGACAATAAGAAGGAATGGTTAGAGAATTGAGGGGGGTAAATTACAGTATAACAATAAAGTACAGAGGACAATAAGAAAAATAGTTAGAGAAAGGAGCAGGGTAAATTACAATATAACAATAAAGTACACAGTACAGAGGACAATAAGAAGGAATGGTTAGAGAATTGAGGGGGGTAAATTACAGTATAACAATAAAGTACACAGTACAGAGGACAATAAGAAGCAATGGTTAGAGAATTGAGGTGGGTAAATTACAGTATAACAATAAAGTACAGAGGACAATAAGAAGGAATAGTTAGAGAAAGGAGGGGGTAAATTACAGTATAACAATAAAGTACAGAGTACAGAGGACAATAAGAAGGAATGGTTAGAGAAAGGAGGGGGTAAATTACAGTATAACAATAAAGTACAGAGGGCAGTAAGTAGGAATAGTTAGAGAAAGGAGCAGGGTAAATTACAGTATAACAAAAAAGTACACAGTACAGAGGACAATAAGAAATAATGGTTAGAGAATTGAGGGGGGTAAATTACAGTATAACAATAAAGTACACAGTACAGAGGACAATAAGAAGCAATGGTTAGAGAATTGAGGGGGGTAAATTACAGTATAACAATAAAGTACAGAGTACAGAGGACAATAAGAATGAATGGTTAGAGAAAGGAGGGGGTAAATTACAGTATAACAATAAAGTACACAGTACAGAGGACAATAAGAAGGAATGGTTAGAGAATTGAGGGGTAAATTACAGTATAACAATAAAGTACTGAGTACAGAGGACAATAAGAAGAAATGGTTAGAGAAAGGAGGGGGGCAAATTACAGTATAACAATAAAGTACAGAATATAGAGGACAACGAGAAGGAATGGTTAGAGAAAGGAGGGGGTAAATTACAGTATAACAATAAAGTACAGAGTACAGAGGACAATAAGATGGAATGGTTAGAGAAAGAAGCAGGGTAAATTACAGTATAAAAATAAAGTACACAGTACAGAGGACAATAAGAAGGAATGGTTAGAGAATTGAAGGGTAAATTACAGTCTAACAATAAAGTACAGAGTACAGAGGACAATAAGAAGGAATAGTTAGAGAAAGGAGGGGGTAAATTACAGTATAACAATAAAGTACAGAGTACAGAGGACAATAAGAAGGAATGGTTAGAGAAAGGAGGGGGTAAATTACAGTATAACAATAAAGTACAGAGGGCAGTAAGTAGGAATAGTTAGAGAAAGGAGCAGGGTAAATTACAGTATAACAAAAAGGTACACAGTACAGAGGACAATAAGAAGGAATGGTTAGAGAATTGAGGGGGGTAAATTACAGTATAACAATAAAGTACACAGTACAGAGGACAATAAGAAGCAATGGTTAGAGAATTGAGGGGGGTAAATTACAGTATAACAATAAAGTACAGAGTACAGAGGACAATAAGAATGAATGGTTAGAGAAAGGAGGGGGTAAATTACAGTATAACAATAAAGTACACAGTACAGAGGACAATAAGAAGGAATGGTTAGAGAATTGAGGGGGTAAATTACAGTATAACAATAAAGTACTGAGTACAGAGGACAATAAGAAGAAATGGTTAGAGAAAGGAGGGGGGCAAATTACAGTATAACAATAAAGTACAGAATATAGAGGACAACGAGAAGGAATGGTTAGAGAAAGGAGGGGGTAAATTACAGTATAACAATAAAGTACAGAGTACAGAGGACAATAACATGGAATGGTTAGAGAAAGAAGCAGGGTAAATTACAGTATAAAAATAAAGTACACAGTACAGAGGACAATAAGAAGGAATGGTTAGAGAATTGAAGGGGTAAATTACAGTCTAACAATAAAGTACAGAGTACAGAGGACAATAAGAAGGAATAGTTAGAGAAAGGAGGGGGTAAATTACAGTATAACAATAAAGTACAGAGTACAGAGGACAATAAGAAGGAATGGTTAGAGAAAGGAGGGGGTAAATTACAGTATAACAATAAAGTACAGAGGGCAGTAAGTAGGAATAGTTAGAGAAAGGAGCAGGGTAAATTACAGTATAACAAAAAGGTACACAGTACAGAGGACAATAAGAAGGAATGGTTAGAGAATTGAGGGGCGTAAATTACAGTATAACAATAAAGTACACAGTACAGAGGACAATAAGAAGCAATGGTTAGAGAATTGAGGGGGGTAAATTACAGTATAACAATAAAGTACAGAGTACAGAGGACAATAAGAATGAATGGTTAGAGAAAGGAGGGGGTAAATTACAGTATAACAATAAAGTACACAGTACAGAGGACAATAAGAAGGAATGGTTAGAGAATTGAGGGGTAAATTACAGTATAACAATAAAGTACTGAGTACAGAGGACAATAAGAAGAAATGGTTAGAGAAAGGAGGGGGGCAAATTACAGTATAACAATAAAGTACAGAATATAGAGGACAACGAGAAGGAATGGTTAGAGAAAGGAGGGGGTAAATTACAGTATAACAATAAAGTACAGAGTACAGAGGACAATAAGATGGAATGGTTAGAGAAAGAAGCAGGGTAAATTACAGTATAAAAATGAAGTACACAGTACAGAGGACAATAAGAAGGAATGGTTAGAGAATTGAAGGGGGTAAATTACAGTATAACAATAAAGTACAGAGTACAGAGGACAATAAGAAGGAATGGTTAGAGAATTGAGGTGGGTAAATTACAGTATAACAATAAAGTACAGAGGACAATAAGAAGGAATGGTTAGAGAAAGGAGGGGGGTAAATTACAGTATAACAATAAAGTACAGAGGACAATAAGAAGGAAAATTTAGAGAAAGGAGCAGGGTAAATAACAGTATAACAATAAAGTACACAGTACAGAGGACAATAAGAAGGAATGGTTAGTGAAAGGAGGGGGTAAATTACCATATAACAATAAAGTACAGAGGACAATAAGAAGGAATAGTTAGAGAAAGAAGCAGGGTAAATTACAGTATAACAATAAAGTACACAGTACAGAGGACAATAAGAAGGAATGGTCATAGAATTGAGGGGGGTAAATTACAGTATAACAATAAAGTACAGAGTACAGAGGACAATAAGAAGGAATGGCTAGAGAAAGGAGGGGGGTACATTACATTATAACAATAAAGTACAGAGTACAGAGGACAATAAGAAGGAACGGTTAGAGAAAGGAAGGGGTAAATTACAGTATAACAATAAAGTACACAGCACAGAGGACAATAAGAAGGAATGGTTAGAGAATTGAGGGGGATAAATTACAGTATAACAATAAAGTACATAGTACAGAGGACAATAAGAAGGAATGGTTAGAGAATTGAGGGGGGTAAATTACAGTATAACAATAAAGTACACAGTACAGAGGAAAATAAGAAGGAATGGTTAGAGAAAGGAGGGGGGTAAATTACAGTATAATAATAAAGTGCAGAGTACAGAGGACAATAAGAAGGAATAGTTAGAGAAAGGAGGCGGGGTAAATTACAGTATAACAATAAAGTACACAATACAGAGGACAATATGAAGGAATGTTTAGAGAATTGAGGGGGGTAAATTACAGTATAACAATAAAGTACAGAGTACAGAGGACAATAAGAAGGAATGGTTAGAGAATTGAGGGGGGGTAAATTACAGTATAACAATAAAGTACACAGTACAGAGGACAATAAGAAGGAATGGTTAGAGAATTGAGGGGGGGTAAATTACAGTATAACAATAAAGTACAGAGTGCAGAGGACAATAAGAAGGAATGGTTAGAGAAAGGAGGGGGGTAATTTACAGTATAATAATAAAGTACAGTGGACAATAAGAAGGAATGGTTAGAGAATTGAGGGGGTAAATTACAGTATAACAATAAAGTACAGAGTACAGAGGACCATAAGAAGGAATGGTTAGAGAACTGAGGGGGGTAAATTACAGTATAACAATAAAGTACACAGTACAGAGGATATTAAGAAGGAATGGTTAGAGAATTGAGGGGGTAAATTACAGTATAAGAATAAAGTACAAAGTACAGAGGATAATAAGAAGGAATGGTTAGAGAATTGAGGGGGGCAAATTACAGTATAAGAATAAAGTACAGAGTACAGAGGACAATAAGAAGGAATGGTTAGAGAAAGGAGGTGGTAAATTACAGTATAATAATAAAGTACACAGTATAGAGGACAATAAGAAGGAATGGTTAGAGAAAGGAGGGGGTAAATTACATTATAACAATAAAGTACAGAGTTCAGAGGACAAAAAGAAGGAATGGTTAGAGAAAGGAGGGGGGTAAATTACAGTATAACAATAAAGTACAGAGTGCAGAGGACAATAAGAAGGAATATTTAGAGAAAGGAGGAGGGTAAATTACAGTATAACAATAAAGTACAGAGTACAGAGGACAATAAGAAGGAATGGTTAGAGAAAGGAGGGGGTAAATTACAGTATAACAATAAAGTACACAGCACAGAGGACAATAAGAAGGAATGGTTAAAGAATTGAGGGGGGTAAATTACAGTATAACAATAAAGTACACAGTACAGAGGAAAATAAGAAGGAATGGTTAGAGAAAGGAGGGGGGTAAATTACAGTATAATAATAAAGTGCAGAGTACAGAGGACAATAAGAAGGAATAGTTAGAGAAAGGAGGCGGGGTAAATTACAGTATAACAATAAAGTACACAGTACAGAGGACAATATGAAGGAATGTTTAGAGAATTGAGGGGGGTAAATTACAGTATAACAATAAAGTACAGAGTACAGAGGACAATAAGAAGGAATGGTTAGAGAATTGAGGGGGGTAAATTACAGTATAACAATAAAGTACACAGTACAGAGGACAATAAGAAGGAATGGTTAGAGAATTGAGGGGGGTAAATTACAGTATAACAATAAAGTACAGAGTGCAGAGGACAATAAGTAGGAATGGTTAGAGAAAGGAGGGGGGTAATTTACAGTATAATAATAAAGTAGAGAGGACAATAAGAAGGAATGGTTAGAGAATTGAGAGGGTAAATTACAGTATAACAATAAAGTACAGAGTACAGAGGACCATAAGAAGGAATGGTTAGAGAACTGAGGGGGGTAAATTACAGTATAACAATAAAGTACACAGTACAGAGGATAATAAGAAGGAATGGTTAGAGAATTGAGGGGGTAAATTACAGTATAAGAATAAAGTACAGAGTACAGAGGATAATAAGAAGGAATGATTAGAGAATTGAGGGGGGTAAATTACAGTATAAGAATAAAGTACAGAGTACAGAGGACAATAAGAAGGAATGGTTAGAGAAAGGAGGTGGTAAATTACAGTATAATAATAAAGTACACAGTATAGAGGACAATAAGAAGGAATGGTTAGAGAAAGGAGGGGGTAAATTACATTATAACAATAAAGTACAGAGTTCAGAGGACAAAAAGAAGGAATGGTTAGAGAAAGGAGGGGGGTAAATTACAGTATAACAATAAAGTACAGAGTGCAGAGGACAATAAGAAGGAATGTTTAGAGAAAGGAGGAGGGTAAATTACAGTATAACAATAAAGTACAGAGTACAGAGGACAATAAGAAGGAATGGTTAGAGAAAGGAGGGGGGTAAATTACAATATAACAATAAAGTGCAAAGGACAATAAGAAGGAATGGTTAGTGAAAGGAGGGGGGTAAATTACAGTATAACAATAAAGTACACAGTACAGGGGACAATAAGAAGGAATGGTTAGAGAAAGGAGGGGGGGAGAAGAAGAAGAAGTAGAGAGTGAAATACTGAAGAGGTAAAGCACAATGGGTACACAGAAATTAAATATATACAGTTTATACAAAGTTGAAGAGATATCATGTATTAGTTTAGCAATGAATCAATAAGAGTAATAATAATAATAAAGTATACAGTATGAAGGACAATAGGAAGGCGAAGAGCGTTAAATAGTGAACTAAATCTACTAAAGACATAGCTGATAAATTTAATAGCCCCTTCACATCCTGTACCATCATCAACCCCACAAAAAGTATTGAAGCCCAATGTCCCTACCCCCCAAAAAACCTTACTCCATACCTCAGCTCACCTTAAAACCAGTACCATCAAAGAAACACAGTCAAGAACTGAAACCCACAACACTGGCACCTGACAACCTGCCGACAAAATATTTTTGCATAGCTGCCAATAGTATAAGTTATTCAGTATCCATCCTTATTAGCAGATCTATAGCAGAAAACTTTATTCCCACCCTTTAGAAAGTTTCCTGCATAATAACGATTCATAAATTTGGCACATCTAATGAACTTATTGAATATTGTTAGCCTCCCTCCACTCTACAAAGTACTCAAAAAATGTATCCATCAACAGCTTTTAACCTTTCTGTTTGAAAAATGACTACTCTCTCCCACTGAATATGGTTTTCAATCCCACCACAGCATCAAAACAGCCTTACTATATTTCCTTCTTACTATTAATCAAGACAGAAATTCAGGACTTATCTCCACTCTCTTTCTTGATATGTTAAAGCCTTTGATACTGCTT
The DNA here is from genome assembly GCF_019279795.1 of Protopterus annectens. NCBI lineage: Eukaryota > Metazoa > Chordata > Ceratodontiformes > Protopteridae > Protopterus > Protopterus annectens. The sequence continues at coordinate 528,283,361 of NC_056750.1, read as the reverse complement.
CACATTAAATTCTCCTACAGAGTCAACCACAGTGGCCACACACTTTCCACTATTAAATGGGTCACGAGCTGCCTTAATAATCATATCCAGTCTGTAAAATGGGTTGATTCCCACTCTACCTTTCTCCAAATCACAGCAGGTGTCCCCCTAGGTGCATATCTGGGCCCGTAGTTTTCATCATCTTCATTAACAACATGCAGAAAGAATCAAAACCTGCTACCATCATTCAAAACATAGGCAGCTACTCAGCCACCAGTCTATCCACCTTCGAAACCATCACACAAGATGCTTTCACTTTCTGGAAAACTGGCTAAATAAATAAAAAACCCTTTAAACCCCATAAAAAGAAACTGATTTTACTCCTCCCAACAATATTAATGAAAACACAACTAATTTCAGTATTAGCTCATCATACAACACAAAAATCTAACATGCCACCAATCGTAAATTACTGAGGATTCTCACTAACAAAAAGTTAAAGTTTGATTTTCACATAAACTCTACAATCAAAATAACAAAAAACCTCACATCTAACTAGGTTCTCTATACAGAGTAAAACACATTACAAATGATCATAGTAAGAAGCTAGCAGCCACCTCCCTCCTCCTCCTCCTCTTCCTGTCTACCCTCCTATATGTCTTAACAATATTTACAAATGTTTGATTTTCCTCCAGACATAAAGCTGAACAATGTTACAATGAAATTAGTAAAGCTGCATGCAGTCTGCATCCCACTCCCACCATTGCACTGAACTCCCCCAGTCCCTCTCTGTATCCCAATTACTCATGACACACATTGTATTACACCACCTTTTTAATACACCCTCACTGGCCAGCTTTACCAATTGGCACATGCTGTTTATTTATTTGCCTTTTGTTAACTGGGTTAGTCTGCCTGGGCCAAAGGCCCTTTTTCAGCAGAGACCCGAGGAGAAAAGCTCCATTACAAAAACAATTTGTTACAATCCAGTGCAAAAACAAATCCTTACAATGAAGGACAAAATTAGTCAAGACAGAAGTTAAAAAATGCACAATATTATACAGAGAAGAAAAAATAGGGTTTTTGTTGATACATAGTAGGAGAAGAAGGAATCTTGATACAAGCTATATAGCACAGATAATACATAGCTAAAGTGAGAGATAAAAGAAGAAAAAACAGTGGCAGTGGTGGTAGGTTTAGTATTCAAGTAGGGTTATTGCATGGGGCAAATCCAGGAGTTTTCCAGATATTCCTTAAGTGCAGGTTTGAAGCTATTTAAGCTATTGAGTAATCGGATATGGAGAGGGAGTTTATTCCAAGCAGAGGTAACAGAGTGACTGTATAGTATTTTGCCTTTGTTTTTTGTGTTGGGAGATTTGGAGGAGGTGTCGGTCAGAGCTATGGAGTTCACGATTGGAAGCAAAGGGGGGAGATGAGAGTAGTAAGAGAAGGACAGGCTAGGGGTTGGTGAAGTATGCAGTGGGTCAGGAAAAGCTGAGGTAGGATGAGTTGGTGTTGAAATTCTAGCCAGTGAAGTTTTTGTAGAGAAAGACAGTGGTGTGATCGATATGGGAGATTACTAGCAAATCTGACAATCTTATTGTAAGTGAGTTCCAATTTAGCTGACAGATTTTTTGCAGGTTTGTAAAGTTAGGGGCAGCATATAATAAGGTAGGGACTAGATAGGCTTGAGCTATAGAAACTTACACTCCAACAGACTTAAACAAGCTAAATCCAACAACTCATATAGTGACTCATTATATTGAGTCTGCATTGCTATAGCATAGAACAATATTCTAAGTAATATCAGACTCCTGTTCTAAGTAAATCAGACTCCCAAGCAGTAGAAACACTTCAAAGCTGGACAGAATGATTATCTTCTGAAAAGCAAATTATGTAGCTATACTTTACTCCTAGATTGATTTTCACTTTGTCTTTTTCCTTATTCTCTGCTGTCCCCTGTACTACTAACATGTCCCCTCCCTCTATTTTTTCCTTACACGTAACCTCTCGGCTGTCTCTCTTTCCTCCTCCACCTGGTTTCCCCATACACCACCTTCTGTTAACCATCTCCAGCTCTAAATCCTTACTACCCACTAATCCTCTCTCTGCTTTCACTATCATCTGAATTTAATATCTTTGCACATCCCATCTTCTCTCCTTAGGCACTAACCTCAATTAAACAAATACCGTATTATCTTCCATTTCTGATAATGCAAAAGTACCAATCTGAAAACTTAACTAAACCTTTTGAACTTTCTAACATTGTGCAAATACTCTGCATTTTTGATTGTTCAGGGTTACATGCTTTTTAAACTTTGTAAAAATATTTGAGCATTATAACATTGTGTAAATACTTTTGTTTTTGTACCTCATTAATATGTATGTGTCATTGGAGATTTTCTCCCTAGACCCCAACTGAAAATGGACATGAAAACCCAGTCAGAAATTCCTGGTAAACAAAAGTAAATAAATAAATAAATAAGACTTTAGTACAGCGGATGAAGTGCATAGTTTGGCCATCTCACAGTGCATAACTTCAGCTGAGTGACTTCTGTGCAGTGCTTGCATGCTCTTCATGTGTCTATGCGGGTTTATCAATGTGCTCTGGTTTCCTCCAACATCCCAAGACATGATGCAGGTAAACTGGTGTTTCTCCAATTTGCTTGTAGTTAAGTATGGAGAGTGTGTGTGCGCATGTGTGTGTGTGTGTGTGTGTGTGTGTGTGTGTGTGTGTGTGTGTGTGTGTATGTGCATGTATGTTTGTGCATGTGTCTTTGTGTGTGTATGTCAGTGCATATGTGTGTGTGTGTGTGTGTATGTCAGTGCATATATGTGTGTGTGTGTGTGTGTGTGTGTGTGTGTGTGTGTGTGTGTGTGTGTGTGTGTGTGTGTGTGTGTGTGTGTGTGTGTGTGTGTGTGTGTGTGTGTGTGTGTGTGTGTGTGTGTGTGTGTGTATGTGTGTGTGTGTGTGTGTGTGTGTGTGTGTGTGTGTGTGTGTGTGTGTGCTGGTATGTGCATGCATGCATGTGTGTGTGTGTGTGTGTGTGTGTGTGTGTGTGTGTGTGTGTGTGTGTGTGTGTGTGTGAGTGTGAATATGTGCATATGTGTGCAACTGTGCATGCCTACTTGTTTATTTTTTTTTAGATATGACTTGTCAGGGGTAGTGATATGATGTGTGTGCTTATGCAAAAAATCATGATAATTTGCAATAGTCATGGCTTTCAGGGGCTGTGTCAGTGTATCCATGTTTAAAAATAAACAATTAAATATTTTTATCTCTGTACACATGCAATATTGCAACCTCATCTAGTCTAAACACAGCCCTGCTTAGAAGTGCATATAGAAGATCGCTGTACCTTGTGTATGGGGGACTGTGGACAATGGGGTCATTACTACTTTAATTTTTCCTTACAATCAGTCCTCGAGGTGTTAACAAAATGTCATCATTGTTAGGTAATGGCTGTGCACAGTGTGGCTATTATTTCTTTAACTTCTTCCCTAAATCTCAGAGGTGTGTACAGAAGGTCACAATGGCTTGTCTAGGGACAGTGCAATATTTAGGACCAGCAGCCTGGTTACTGTGTTCTACTTGTTCTTTCAGTTTCATCCCAGCCTGACACTAGGGTGGTACACTGATGGTGACAGCCACTGTGGGGAAGGGGTGAGGCCACATCTCAGCCTGCCACTAGAGTGGTACACTGAAGGTGACTGCCTCTGGGGGGAAAGTGTGAGGACACATCCCAGCCAGGCACTATAGGGGCACACTGAAGGTGACTGCCTCTGGAGAGGAAGGGGTGAGGGCACATTGTAAATATGTTTAACAGAAGTCACTTGAAATTTATGTCTGTGAAGTCTGCGCCTTCAGCCTTATCTAACACCAGAGAGAAACACAGCAGATGGCTAGCTTTCTTTGGTGGTAGGTGGTAAAAGAAGCAAGTATTATTCCAAGATATGATGAGTGTATGCTTATAAACATTTTATTGTGAACTGATATTTTGTCAGAAACAACTTATTTTTATCCTTGAAAGAAAAAATTAAGGTTGAATTTCTTTGTTCATGTTTTTTTTTTTTTTTTTTTTAGGCTGTGGCTGTCACATCAAAATGGTGGAAAATAGTGAAACATATATTTTTCTTAGGCTCTGAGAATCTATAACCCCAAGGAGTATGCCCACAGGTCACTGACTTAATTTGAATGTTTATACCCCAACTATTGCAATATACATTTGGATATTCAGGCTGTGTTGAAAGGATGCGGGAAAAAGCAAAGTTGATAAGTAAGACTGAACTCCTTTCCCTAGTCATGGTATTTGTTCAGGCCATCATTGGATTAAAATTTCTAAAATGTGCTTCAGAACATCTAGAGCCCCTAGACCCCAAGCTTAATTCACTTTTTTTCTCCACAGTTGCTATAGTAATGCCTGGCCCAGTTAGGGTGTGTTGAAAGGATGCAGGAAAAAATGAACATTAAGACAACATGTGCAATTAGGCAAAGAAAAAAAAGATAGTAATCTAGATGATGTGAAGCAGTGTTGGAGGGAATGGACAAGGAGAGTGGAGACACTGTGTGTGTGTGTGTGTGTGTGTGTGTGTGTGTGTGTGTGTGTGTGTGTGTGTGTGAGTGTGTGTGTGTGTGTGTGTGTGTGTGTGTGTGTGTGTGTGTGCATGTGTGTGTCTATTTTTTGTGTGTGTGTGTATGTGCTTGTGAATGTGTCTGTGCTGTGTGTGGGCATGTGTGCGTGTGTGCGTGTGTGCGTGCGTGTGTGTGTGTGTATGTGCTTGTGTGTGTGTGTGTGTGTGTGTGTGTGTGTGTGCTCTTTGGGCTACTAACCATTGATGAATTTCTCCTAGACAACTTATAGAAGAGCCATTTTAGGCTTTATTTCTTGCATCATTGTTTTTAATTTATGCATGTAATCCTTCACAAAATGCAATATAAATAATAATAATAAACTTCAACTTTCAGCTCTGAAATAATCTTTTTTGTTTTTATACCATGGAAGTTTATCTTTGGATACCACTTTATTCAGGACACTGAGTAGGAATGTAATTCCACGAGTCAATGACACACTTAAGTATTCCAGTATAAACCTGCTTTCTAAATATGAGCTGCATTTGAATAACTTGAAGCAGCTTAAAGTAAGACATTATGAATCTTATTATCTATTTCCTATTTGTTTGACATCATTCCTTCCCTAGGCTACAACATCACTCTTTTACCTGGTATAGCTGTACTTATACTACTGTTACTATTTACCACCCTAATGCAATTCTGAGTATCTATTAAATTCAAGAAATGCTCATTTTAATGCATTCTGATACATGAATAATTTGCTGTTGAGCTCTAGTACAACATCCAATCTCTGTTGTTTCCATTCCAGAAAGTATAGAAATAGATGTTAAATTCTTGTCTATTTTATGATTCTTACATTCTTAAGATTTTCTATATGAACTGGTGTTAATTATTTCAGTTTTGGTATTCAGTTTCTTAAAATAACAGGCCCTACATCCAAACTCCAGTATAGGTCTTATGAGACTGAAACATACATATAGCACAATATAAGACTAAGGGAATTCTATTAAGTATGGATTGCTATAGTCTGGCAATTATTTTCTTGGCCCTACTGCAAAGTGATTACTTATGTTATTCAAAGCTGCTGTTTACAATGGATTCTAGTAGTGGTGCATTATTAGCATTTATCTTCACTTTATACCATAACAAAAAAAAAATAGACCAATTATTTATACTTTCAATGTTTTTTTTTTACATTCACACTTAACATATTTTAAGTTATTAACATAAAACGACTTAAACAATTCTGTTTCCTTCATTCATTTTTATTTAACATTTCCCCTTTATCTGCACCCATTTTTTCCCTCAACTATCTTCCTATTTCAGCTAATATATCATCTTCTTCCTTTTTCTTGTTATTTAACAAATTCTTACACCATTTTTCCACATCACTCACATTGTCACAAACAGTACTTTATTCCATATAACCATAGCACCTTTCTTTATTTTATTATACTTACTATGTAATATTATATTCATATATATGAATTTAAATGTTTCACATCTATATTCATCTTTAAAATTTTCCCAAACTTTGCAATTCTTTTTGCAATCCAGAAAACAATGTTTTATTGTTTCATCTTCACTACTGTCAACACACTTTCTTTCCTCAATCACCTTATATTTCAAATTCACTTTCACTTATTACTTGTCTCATAAAATTCTCCACAAAAACATCTATTGCTTCATAAAAATGTTTCATCACTTTTCCTTGTGTGTTTTCTTGCCTTTTTCATATTCTTTCAATTCCTACCATTGGTACACACACAAAATAATAATACAAAAAATCATATTTACCATTCTTTTCATTTCCCATTCATTTACTTACTTTAAAATTCCAAAATTTTATTTGGTTCTTATATTCTTTTTCTTCCATCCTATCATTTTTTTTCTTTTCTTTTCCATTTTTCTTCCCACATTTTTATATTTTTATATAACATCTTACATTTAATTTCTTTTTCTCTTTTTTTTTTTTACATTTTTTTATTGCCCAAAATAAATGCATAGGTGCTAAAGGTACCACTGGATTTTTTTTTAATTCAAACCATCTTCTTTTTTTATTTAAATTATCCTTCTTTTTATTGGGCATAGCATTGATCCCTATATGAAGCTAAAATAATCTCTAATAATGCTTTTTCAATCTGAGTGAAAAGCATACATATCCCCCCAAAATAGCATTCAATAAATATGCCTTTTTCTGAAATGAAAAGTAAAAAATTTTCCATCAATTAGCATTTTTATTCCAGTATCTCTATACAAGTGCCACACCCAAAACATCTTTATTTCCTTTCTTGGGAAATATATTCCATTTTTTTATCTCACCAAATACCCTACACTGTGTTTTGCTTAAATGCAGACCCATTTTAATAGCTTTTTAATCCTTATTACAATTTCACTTGTCCAACATGTTTCCCTCAGTTCATACATACATGTCTGCACTATTGCATTCATTACTAATGCAAATAAGTATATACTTATCGGGCATTTAACTCTCTATTAATATTATTTTTTCTCATCCATACAATTATCATAACTTGCACCCATAAGTTTTCATAACATTTCTTTATTTTCTGCCATACCATATGCCTCTAAAATATGCCACATTGCTTCATGACTCACTTTATCAATGGCTTTAGCTATGCCACATGCTAGCAATCTCACTTCTTTATCTTCTTTTAGTACTATCTCTACTACTATATTCACTATAATTAACATTTGTTTCTCCTCTCCTCCTTTTATATTATATATCCCTTCTCCTACTACCTTATCCAAATACTTTTCCCATTCTTTTTTGTAGTATTTTCATAAATATTTTATTGTCTGTATCCTCTCTCTAGTGTTATAGGCCTACATTTTTTTACATATTTACTTTCATCATATTTCCATATACATTTAATCATTCTACCACATGCCTTCTTCCATTATACCTTTCTTCATCAACTCATTTAATATTTAAAAATATTTAATCTTTATTAATTTCCTTATAATGCTCATTGCTGATACTATCACTCTAGTGCTGATTAATTCTTACCTTCTTAAACCTCCTTTTCTTTTTTCATTTATTCTTGTATCATTTTCTAAAACTGTCTTTATTTTTTCATATTTCTTTTTCACTGTTCAGTCTTCTTGCCCATCCATTTGCCTCTTTTCACACATTTTCTCTACAAAATTCTCTACCACTTCTATAATATATTCTTGTTTATATTTGTATGCCTCCTTTGCCATCTAAAATAGCATCCGTCCTGCCTTCTATCATTTTTATTTATTTTCCTAAATAAGGGAAACATTGTCTTTCTTTCATTTAAAAAAAAACACTGTTGACTCTTTAATGCATACTTTACTTTTTCTTCTTTTCTTTTCATACATATGTCTTTACTATTCTCTTATTGTGTTACTTCCTTGTTTTATCTCTTTCTAACATTTATGTTTTTTTATATTTCATCTTATTTTTTTTTTATTCCACTTCTGAATATAGCTTTCATATGTCAGCCACCAGATTGCCCAATTTTTAGAAATGGTCTCATTGCCACATATCTTTCCATATTTCTTTCTTATCATGTCTTCCTCATTTTAAACTCTGCAGCTAATCTCTATTCCTTTTCCCTCCTTTAATATTCCTCTGTCTTCCTGTATACTAGCCTATACTGCTCTAATATCTCAAAACAATGTAAAATGTATCCCCCTGTTATTTCTTTCATATCTTTAGAGTAATCTGTATAACCATTTTCAGTCTTAAAAATGCCCCCTTTAGATGTCCATTCTTAATTAACTCAGTTTTAAATATCACAATTTTATTAATTCCTTAACATCTTAAAGATCTGTTATTTTTTTCTGATTTCTTTCCTGAAGTCACAGCTTAAATCTCCTACCATCAATTTCAATATATTTAATAACGCAGAATTTTAATTTCTTCAAACAACTTTTTCATCATATTAGTATATGCATAAGTCACTATTAAGCTTATACATTTTTTGTCTCATTCTCATACCACAAATCACTACCTTCCTGGTACTACTATTGTTACATCTAGAATTCTTATTTCTTCATTTTTTATAAGAATTTCTATTCTGAATCGTGTCATATCCTAACAAACACTTTAACCCCCCCCACACACACACACACACTTACAGGCTGTATTATTTTCCTTTTTTCTTCTTTACGACATCTGGTATCTAGCAAACAATTTTATGTCATTCCGCCATCATCACCTATCTTGTATCATTTCTAATGTTAAAATTTCTATATCTTCATTTTCATTTTTTGTAGGTCTTTTACTTTCAAATATTATTTTCTTTTTCTTCTAAGTCTTCCACCAAATTATATTTTCACTATCTTCTTGTTCTGTGTACATTTTCCCTTTTCTTCCTTTTCACTTTCTAAAGTTCAAATCTGTTCTCTTTCTGTCTATTAATAACCTCACAATGAACTGTTGTTTCTTTTCTAATTTCATCTTTATTGTTTAGCCTTTCTTCAGTATCCCCTTCCCCTATACCACCTTCTCTTTCAATATCTTCTGTAATAATACTTCATTGTTTGTCTTTCTTCTGAGCTTTTCTATTTTTTCCTTTTTTAATATGAGACAATCAAACCAGAAGTGTCCAAATTTTTTATTTATTTATTTTATTTATTTATTTGCAATTTGTTATCCGGGTTGGTCTGGCTGGGCAGGTGCCCTTTTTCAGCAGAGAACCGAGGAGAAAAACTCCAAATTACAGGACAGAAATGTTTACAATCAATAAATATTTTTACATACAATTTTTACAGCATTTATATATACAGTATAGAGGAGGTACATACAGCAGACTATATTACATTTTTTCAATGTATGTGGAGACAAAGAAAGAAAGAAAAGAAAAAATAAACAATAGAGATTAATATATTGTGTGCCTCATAGGCACAGGAAAGTACATAAAAATTAATCAGTACTTTGGAAAGGGAAATTACTAACCTATGCCTTAGTATAGTGAGGTGTGCAGGTGTCAGAGAGAGTGATCCATGCACAACGTGGAAAGAAGATGAGAGAAGGGTGAGATTGGAGGTAGAAGTAAAGAGTGGAGATTGGAGTATAATGGATGGGCATGGCCATAAAGTGGGAGAGTTTTGAAATAAAGATAGGACTAGGTATCAGTGAGAGAAAATGGCCAAGGGAGGGGGGGGGGAAGAGGCAGGGTGGTCAGGGAATTGAGAAAGAGGAGGGGGAGGAGGCAGGTAGGGTCATTACAGGTGTAGTTCCAGGAGTTAAACAGATATTCCTTTATAGCAAATTTAAAGTTTGATGGGTTTTGGATAGTTCTGATTTGGAGGGGTGGTGGTACTAAGAGGATCTAACTGAGTAGGTATATAGCATTTTTCCTATAGCTTTATTAGGTTTGGTGATTTGAAGGAGGTGTTGGCTGGAGTTATGAAGTTCCCACTTTGGGACATAAGGAGAGATGATGGTTGCTAGAGATGGACAAGCTGTTGGTTGATAGATGATACTGTGTGTCAAAAGGATTTGAGGTAGGAGGAGCTGATTGGGGAGTTCTAACCAGTGGAGTTTTTGTAAGGAGAGGCAGTGATTAGAGAGATAGGGAAGGTTCATGGCAAATCTAGCAATTTTGTTGTAGGTAAGCTTGAGTTTGGTTGACAGATTTTTTTGGAGGTTAGTAAAGACTGGGGTGGTATATAGTAGGGTATAGACAATAGGTAGACTTGTGCTAGGGACAATTTAGATTCTTGTGTTAATTTTTTTTATTTCTGTATAGTAATCCTAGTTTCTGGTGTGTCTTCTTGATGGAGTTGTAGATGTGGATGTCGAATTTAAGTTGGATGTCAATATAAACACAGAGAAGTTTTGTGTGAGATTCAACTTTAATAGTAGTGTTGTTTAGAGATGAGACTGAGAACGAGAACTTGAGGTGTTGGAGGGATTTAGGGAAGAAGAGAAGTAGCTTTGTTTTTTTAGGGTTGAGTGGCAGTTGGTTAGAGATGAGCCATGTTTCAACTGAGTGGAGGGTGTCTTAAGTGAGGGAGAGTAGGTGGGGTAGATTGTCAGAGGTTGTGATGGTTGAGTCATCAGCATATTTTATGAGTGTGGAGAGGGGGCATGATTGGTAGAGATTCTCAGTGAAGCTGTTAAATAATAGTGGGCCAAGGATGGATCCTTGGGGTAAACCAGCTTGAATGGGGAAGAAAAGGTGAGGTTGCAGAGATCCATTTGACAGATTGAGCTCTGTTTGAAAGGTATGAAGAGAACCAGGATAGAGTAGAGGTGGAGAGATTAAAGTGGGAGAGTTTGGAGAGAAGGTATTTGTGGGACACAGTATCAAATGCTTTAGAAAGGTCAAGGAAGAGGCATGACACTAATTTGTTGTTGTTAAGAGATGTAGCAATAGAGTTAGTGAAGGACAGTAATGCTGTAGCTCTATGATGTGGTCTGAAACTGTGTTGTGTTGGAGTGACAATGTTTTTCTGAGTGAGATATGAGATGAGCTGCTTGTGTATGCACTTTTACAGAATTTTAGACAGAGGGGATAGAATCACAATAGGCCTGAAATTGGAGGGGTTCGTGGAGTTACCCCCTTTATATAATTGTATAATATAGGGCTTTTTACAGATATTAGGGGCAGAATTTTCCTGAATTGACCTATTGACAAGGATGGAGACAGGGTAGGTGATAGAAGGGGCAGCTAGTCTGAGGTATAGAGGAGGCAGGTTGTCAGTGGAAGGGGAGCAAGCATTTAGTTTATAAATTAGGGATCTAATGATGGAGGTAGGGACAGGCTTAATAAAGAAAGGTGTTTCATGGGTAGGAGGAGGAGAGTCAAGGCAGCTATCCTTGTTTGGTTTAATTAGGTTTTGCATGGAGTTAATGAAATGGGAGTTCAGAAGAGTGGCGGTTTCAAGTGGAGAGCTGTTTGGGGTGTTTTGAGTTTATTCCAAAGTTTCCAAGCATTGTCTCTGTTTTGCATGAGGGAGAGAGCTTCTTTGCCTAATCAGGGAGCATAGTTGGTTTTAACCCTAGTATTTCTGATATGGGCCAGGGAGTTGAGGGTGTTAAGGAAAATGCTGTTGAATTGAAGGACAGCTTTTTCGAGGGGGGTGTTGAAAAGAAAAGATCACTTTATACAGGAGAGTGTTTGGTTAAATTTGTCTCGGTTAAAGTTAGATAGATTATGACAGTCCTTATATTTATGTGGTTTAGGAGATTGAGATAGGTGATGAAGGATGGAGTTTGGGTGATGGTTGCTATGAATATCAGGGAGTGTGGAGGCATTATGATAGAGGTTGGGTGGGAGGTATGTATCCAGTCAAGAGTGGAGCTAGTATTAGAATGTTGATTAGAATGAGTAGGAGAGGTGATGAATTGGGAGAATCCGTATATATTAAGGAAGTGTTCTAGTATAGGGATGTTAATGCCAGGAGGTATATATATATATATATATATATATATATATATATATATATATATATATATATATATATATATATTGCAGCAATGACTATCTTTTTATGCCTGTTTAAGTTACAGTTGACTATGTGAATTTCAGCTGGGTGAAAGCTTGGGGGGGGAGAAAGGTAGAGGATGGACTGAGAAATGTTCAGAATAAAGTATAGCTACCACACCACCTTTTTAGTTGGTCTGCTATGGTGGAAGATATTGCATCCTGGGGGTAGAATTTCTTTGCTTGGTATGTGGGGTTTTAGCTATGTTTCGGAGGTACAGAGTGTATCTGGAATGTGTAGAGTTATCCAGGAGTGTAACTCAGGGACTTTGTTTAGGATACTGTGGATATTGAGTGCAAGGATTTTGAGGTGTCTGGTGGATGGGGTGGTGTATGTTAGTGAGGAGAGATGGGAAGAGGTAGACCTTTGGGGAGTGGTGGTAGGAGAAGAGTTAATGGGGGGACCAAAATTAGGATGAATATCTCCAGTGAGAAGAAGGGTCAGTATTGAAGTAGAGAGAGTAAATCTGAGAGGGTTTGGTTCTGAGGATTTTATTTTATGGTTGGGGAAGCAGTTGTGAGGAGGTGGGAGTTTGTGTTTGAGGAGGTGTTTTAAGTGATGAGAGAAAAGGGAGGGTGCTATAGGAAGGGAGAAGGGTTTAGGGTGTATGGTGTATGAGAGTATAAGGGTGGGAATGGAGTGAAAGTAGGGTGTATTATTATGATAGGATGTGGCTAGTGAGAGGGTAAAGAGGAGTGTTATAGATAGGAGTAGATAAAGCATAATGTTTGAGTCTAAGTAGGGAAATGTATTTGGTGTAATATTATCTGAGGAATAGATAGAGGTATAGAGGCTGAGGTGTATTATTGCATGAGGAAGTAATAGAATGAGTGGGTGCATGACTAAATAGATTAAGTGGGAGGAGGGGTGGATAAAAGAGTGAGGTAATAGTAGGAGAGGGGTTGTAGGAGTGAGTCAAAGAATTTGATAGGATGATAAATTGATCGGTAGGGTGGATAAAGATGCATGTACAGAAGTGGTTAGGTATAAATGTAATTGAAGTGGGGGTGGGTGTGAATTGGGGTAGGGTAGAGTAGGGGAGTGGAATGAGCCCAAGCATAAGCGAGGGTGAACAAAGCGGGGCTACACCCTGAGAGAGTGGAGAAGCACCAAGGAAAACAAACAGATAAGTAGTAAGTATGGCAGAAGGTGGGCAGAGAGGGGCAAGAGGAGAAGCGATAAAGGCTTTCTTTATGTTACAGTTTTTTTGTATGTTCCATCACCCCACACTGGCCATATCGTTGTCTGTTATGATGCTATACTAAATTATTTCAACCTTGCAAAAATAACATGCTTTAGGTTACTCCAAGTACCTAACAAATCCTCCATTTCTTTAGCAATTATTATATTTGAAATATGTCAAAATATGTTGAGTATTCCCATCCATAACATCAGTTGTTACCCACACTTCCCAATCTCCGGTCCATACATTTCTTTTATCATATATATTTTAACTTCATGTACTTTACTACATAATGAAAGGACAAACAGTGTTAATTAATGCTCATCTATATCTGAAGTCCTAAATTGCACATTTATTTTATTTTGTAGTGGTAGCTCCAAGCTCTGAAATTAATAGTTTTTCCATGGTGCTACTGTGTTTTTTTTTTCAGTCTCAGTCATAAAATTTTCCAGCAAATTAAAGCTTTCAAATGTCACTTCCCAATGAATTAATGATTTTATGTCTTTAAGGTCAAACCTAAGTGGTAAAAAACAATGACAGTGTGAATAGGTATGGCATTATAGATTATAATCTGCAATGTCATACCTGTTCACACTGTCATTATTTTTATTTTCATTCTTACAACCGGATGTCTTCTCTGTGGCTGTTGAGAAACTGCAAAGCATCGCTCTCTCTCAGATCCTTCTTCAAATCTTCCTTGCCTTGCTGCATCTATACGTCTTTCTTGTAACAAAAACCTTGTTGCAGAGGTAAACCATGAAAACTGGCTACTCCACCAGCCAAGAATACCTCCAGAGTTATCTCTTCACCTGCTGTTACTTCTGTTTCCAACCTCCCAGTTTCTTTCTCCTATAATAATCTCTCCACCATGTCACTCCTTTGAGTTTTCTCTTCTTCCTTTGATTCTGTTGATTCTGTCAGTTTCATCAAATCTACCAGCACTGGTGTCTCCAGACCTCCAATTTCCAACTATGTAGCAATTATTTTGTCTCCTTCTTCTTAATTCAGTGAGTTTTCTAATGCTCTTTTCTCCATCAGTACTACAGTCTCCTCCATCTTGAAATTCTACCTATTGCCTTAAGAGAATGCTTTACTTCCTTTCCTCCAAAGAGTAGGGGAAGTTTATTGTTGCAGAGGCCAAATTTCCCTTGCTATTGTAAATACCCCCTTGGGTCTCCACTTAATAGAAGCCACTAATCTGGCAGTATGAACCTGGACAACAAAGGATAAATAAAGTAAAAAATGCAAAAATATAGAATATGCCTCTTGTCTTATCATCTGTTATCCAGGGTTGTATGATACTCTTTCAGTCATATTTTAGGAATCCAAATTCCTACATGCTGTTCATTTGACAGATTTAGTTAAAACTAGAAGAAGTTTCATGAAATTTCAGCTACATGCTTCTTGCACAGATGTACAATGGATGTTTAAGGGATATGCACAAATACTGCACACTGTCAATGACAATGCAGTCATAAAGTAATGGAATATTTTATCCTTGAAAACTGAAACTCACAAGCTTTAGATCTACTATATTTCCACTTAACATAAGCATAAACATATTTTTGTTAGGCTCCATCATGGTGGCCTCTTACTTCCTTAGTTTACTACCGGTATAGCTACAGGCAGCTGGCGTTAAAAATGATCTCTTCAGAGATGAATATCTGTATGGTACTATGTTTTATCAATATGTGATTTTTTTTAGATGCAGTCATAATTTATTAAATATTAAGTCTGGCCCATGCAGACACTACAGGAATTTGTGCAAAACCCGAGAAAGGCCAGGTTTGAATTACTCATGCTGCAGGTAATGGTTAAGTTGGTGGCTGACAATTTAAAAAGGCATATTTGGACTGAATGTTATTTATGCATTGTACGGAAAACTAGCTTCTGTTAGTACTTTTTAAATGATCTAAGAATATTTTTTGTGAACTTACTATGATTTCAAGAATTTATGCTTGTAGGCTGTAACAGATTCATAGGAAGAGATTTAAAACATATATGCCATATTAAATAGTTTAATAATAGATATCAGACTGTCAAAAGAGCAAAAAATATATTACACAGAAAAGATCAGTTTTGCATTTTGTTTTCCAGGAAAAGTAACAAATAATACAAGGGAGCATTTAGTGATGAAGTGAACAAATTATCACAGCTGCTGGTAACTACATAACAGTAGGTTGAGTCAGCTATTTATTTTATAATGTGTGGAACATTTACTTTCTGATGACATGCTAGAAAAAATCATTTATACCCTTATCAGCATAAAGCAACTTGGAAATGTTTGCGCCTCAGATACTGTGTCACACTGATTTTTGTGAAAATAAGGAGTTCTCCCATTACCAGATGGAACATTCTCTGTGTAAAGTCTTATTTTCAGAAGTATTAAATATCATCAGATACAGCATTTTCCTAATGTGTAACACACCAGGTGACATTTTACAGGTATCTTCCTGTGTGTACTGAGACACTACATCATGTAATAGGTTCTACTATGAATTATCAACTTCCAAAAAGCCTATTAACCATTGGAACACAGAATGGTGAAAACTTTAACTTTAAGTGCATTTTGCAGAGGGGCTATCCCTCAGATGCCCCCAATGAGGGAGGCAAGCTCCCACAACCCGTGAACTTATATATGCCAACTCCATGATGTCAGAAGCTCAAAGAAGGTAGGAATCTCTCAAAAGACAGGAATCATTGCTGACGTGCACATAGAAATTGCACCAACAATAACTTCTTATGGAAAGCGATGATCAATTGCTCTGGTAACATGCTCACAGCCCCAAATGGGCAAATGAAGATCAAGGAATTTTGCCTCAACCAACTGTAGAGGAGCACATGTAACATTATCATACAAATACAAGAATATATTGACAGCATAAATAGGAATACTGAGAATAGTTTATAACTGCATATATGTGTTGTTTTGTAAGTGCCCTGTTATAGATTTGTGACATCAGCTCATTTTAATCACATAAATGAGAAGAAATCTGCAGCCATTTAAATAAGTCAAAACATTTGACTTTCTGTTTAGGTGGAGTCCACTTAAAAGTGAATGTACATTTTTATGTTATAAGAAGCAATAATGTGCAAAAGAAAAAAAAAATATTATTTTCTGTAGAAAATGTAAAAGTAATTAACTGTTTGTATCCTGTCTTTTGCTATATAAAGGAAAATGAGTATATTTTTCCAATATGTAAGAATAAGATAAGGGGCCTGATCCCAAAAGACGTGCTCTTACTATAAGTGACCACTTGCACTAAGAGCAGGCTAAGAGCAGGTCTTTTGGAATCTGGCCCCCAGAATAAGCCAGTTTATAGATAGGCCTTACAGCAAAGTAAGTCACTTACACTGAGAGTAATTCATTTGGAATCTGACCCAGTACATCAATGGGTATACATATAAATGCATATATAAGAATACTTGTGTGAGAAATTCACATGTATGCATGCCTGGAGAAATCATTTTCCCATCAGGATGACAACTACCTAGGATCAGAGTGGGTTAAATAAAGTTGTCAAGATGGCCTTGTATTCAGCAGAAAAGGAAACTGACAGCTTCATGGGAATGATATTTTACACTGTTTGCTTTGCATAAATGATATTTACCTTTAGCTCCTCCATACTTGTGTCATAGATAAACCCATTTTGCTGTGTTTAGTAAATTATAGACTTCTACAGACCCTGTCTGTTTAGAAGCAGGTCATCATATGCGTGACCTGTAGCACAGCCTGGAATGGTGTGTGTTCTTGTAATAAAATACAATGAGAGCTACTTTTCTTCTTTAGTAAACAGGATACATGACTTGAAAATGTGGATAAACCATTCTGATGGGCTATATAAAGCAGTATTTTGTGATGACAAATTCCATTTTATTTAATAAATGTGTGAAATTCCAGGAAAATGAACAATGTACCATTATCCATCACTATTAATTCTGAAAATATGTAGGCAAAAATAAAGTTCAGAGTCTAGCTATGGTTACTTCGAACATTATAGTGGACATCATGCATATTGTCATGCGTTTTGAATAACAATATACAGCAGTTGTGAACAAATTACCCAAACTTAAAAACATCATATAACTTTTATTGCACACTCTTGGAAACTCTCAAAAATCTTATGGTTGAGAAAAAAAAAAAGAAAATGAAAAAAATTGTTAAGGTTGACGAGTAATTTAAAAGTGACTTCATTTTTTGATATATCTCACATTCCTTCACAACCTTTTCTCATTCAGACGTCATCCCCAGACATATTTACACAAAAGAGAGAACTGTATCCATTCTTGTAAGACTGGATACCTCTGTTTAATGGACATGAATACATAAGTTCCCAGAGCAGAGAACCTCTTCCTGAAGAAACTTTCAGTTTTCTTTTTAAGTAGAGTTGTAGGTTATTCCTTATTTTTATTTTCCATTCCTCTGAAAATGTTTTTGATGTCTGACTGATTTGTGCCACTCAGCTGGTACTAACATACTTCTAGAAAATTCTCATTTAAAACTGCCTAGATGCACTTGGCATGGTTGAAGGGATAGCATTATAGACTTTCTGACAGCAGTACAAATGGCAGCTGTTTGCACTTCATTCCTGGTCAGATATCCAGAAATAGTAATAAACTCATCCCTCACTTTATGAAAGCTCACCTACAAATCTATGTGATTGCTCTAATAGATACAAATGTATTCTTTCCAAATAAGGTAATTAGTGATTTGTGATATATTTTGTTAGTGTAAGTGATTTCCATTTGTTTTAAGAAAAGTTATTAATAAAATCTAAACATGGGTGCTTTCTCACTATTTTAAGAATTTATTTTGGTGTGTAACAGAATGTACAATGCCTACATTATGTGTTGTGCGGCTGCCTCTTTGACACAGGTTCACATATCACATATTAAAGTGAGTGGAGGTTTGGGTTCATAATGCTCTAGCACTTTGAATGCCTGTTACTGCTAACAGTTCTTTACACTTGATGGAAGTATCCCTAACATTATGGATGGTCAATCTAAGTTGCTTAAGTTTAATAACTGTTTGACCTGCTTTGCTGGGCTAGGAGCAACAATCAATTCCAGACCATATCCGTATTGCGTGCTAAGTGGATTAGAATGTTCACAAAGTTTACATACTCCCTGCTTCCCTGTGTTCATTCATCCATTTGCTGGTCTCTATATTTAGCATATTGCATAATCATAGATGTATGTTAGTAAATTGCATAACAATAGATGTTTATTAGTAAAACTGTATTGTAGTTTGTCTTGCTTCATGCAGAATAGTGCCACATTTCAATACTTTTTACATGCCTAATTGTTCCTCTTTTTCTCCCAGTATGTGTTTATAACCACAGTAATACAGCAGAACATTTGTGTGAAGTAAACTGGACATGCTACTGGTAAAACTAAACTGTACAAGGAGATAGAAAATGTTACATTCCTTGGAAGTTTTTTTTCATTAAGTGCTCAGGTAGCACAGGGAGTAATAATTATACAGTTTAAGGAAACTGGGCTTATATTTGAGAAACAATACATGCATAGGAATGCAACAGTTTCTTATTTAATTCTGGCAATTTCTTATTTAATTCTGGATCAGTTCTAGTGAACTTATGTAACACTGCAGCCATACATCTCAACTGCCCATTATTTTACAGAATATCCTTGAGTTTGTCATGTATTTTGCACTGTCTCTCATGCTTTCTGCTAAATGAATGAGGTTACGTTTCATTTATCTTACTGTTCAGAAAATGAAGGTTGATGCAAAACTTTTTATGCTGTTATTGTTTTAAGTGAAACAGAGTAATATAAAATTCTCCTTGATTTTGGGCCTTTGTCCTCCATTATTTATTGCTGTTTGGAATTATTGAGCAAAAAAGTTGATATGTATTGACTGTGCTAACTAATAAGACAACTGATGTAACAGTGCATATTTATTTTAAGTCATCAGTCTTTCCAACAGCATAGGATTGCACAAATCCTCTGTCTAGTAAGTAATAACCAAGTTGTGTTTATTTAAGCAGAAATAATGCTATTTCTGATTTTTCTCATCAGTTTAAACTAGTTTCTGCCACTCTATAGCTGATATATTTTGGAATTATCCTTGCTGTGTGTGTTATTAGAGGCTTAAATCAATGCCAATAAAAAATATGCAGTGTGGTTTCTGAGCTGTAGACATTTAACATAGGTAAATAATAAATGGAAGTAAATGCAGATAGATTCCCTCAGTGAAGCACCACTTTCATAACAGAACATTTTTCTTTTTTCTTTTTCTTTCTTTCCTTTTTTTATCTTTATATAAAAGACAAGATTGAGGCACAAGCTTCTCCCCTACTGTCTGTTTCTCTCTCATTTTTTTTTTATTTTTCAAATACATTTGAATGAATTCCATAATATTTATACATAACATCTTATATAACTATGTACACTATTTACATTAGCCTGACACTAAAAAATATCTTAATGTATGCAGTTACTTTATAAGTATGTCCAATCCATTATCAGAGTGTCTGATCAATTATTGTACAGTGTCAATGAATGATAAAACTTTTCCCCAAGGGTTGTTGATAAATGGCTTTGGAAGAATTCTTAGTTCTTTCATTTTAATTTTAATTTCCAATAATGCTGTGGTCTTCAGTAGTCTGTATAAGTCTTTCAAAGTTAGTATTGTGTTTGTATTCTATCTTCTTGTTATACACTTCCTTGAAATTGCAAGTATAGCCCATACTAGATACATGTTTGACCTATTCAAATGAGGACCTTTGTTCACATTCAATACTACAAGAGCTTTAGTTAAATAAAATGATTCATTAAATAAAGCTTGTAGAAAGTTATTAATACCATTCCAAAATGGCTTAATTTTAACACAGTCAACGAAAATGTGGTTCCAATCTGCATTGTGTACTTGTTCACATCTCCAACATATTCCTTTGATGGAAGAACTAATTATACTGATTCTGTCTGGTGTTAAGAATGCTCTTTGCAAGCATTTCCAATTAAAAACTTTCCAGTATTGTGTAAAGGATGTATATTTTATCGATAAGATATTTGTTTTAATATTTTCAGTTAACTGTATTGAGTGCCCTTTTGTTATATATTTCCAATATGAGGTTTTGGGTGTTGTTTTATAGTTTATCAATATTTTGTAAAAATTTTGAAATTCTGTTTCCCATGTCAAAGTTGTTATATATGATTTCATATATGTATTTCATAAATTTAGGTATTTCTTTAAATAAAGAATTGTTAATTATTCTACTTAAATCTTGCAAATATGACAGAATACTCAGTAAAGTTAGCCAGTCCTGCTGTGGAATTTTGTATGCTGTTTTTCTTACTTGCATATCTAAAATGTTTAGTTCTTTGATACATTGCAGCCAGCAAACAAATCCTTTCTGTTCCAAGTAATTTATATTTTCTGTATATATTTTATGTGGAAAGTTCTTTGTGACTATAAATGGTGTTAAAAGATCAAACCAGATTTTTAAATCTATATTTGCCTTAATAATTTTCCTAAATGAGTCAATGTAATAATTAATCATACGAGTTTTAGTGGGTTTAGTTATGTTATATTGCACACTAATACATAATATGTGCCATGGCAAAATTTTTTTATCTGTTATTTGAATTTTTTTTTGTAAATCAAATTCATTTATTGATATTAGAATTAGTAATTATTTCCAACTTGCAGAGTAATTTGGGCTTATCCAATCAGAGATTGTTTTAGATATTGATGCTTTTATATATGTTTCTATATCAGGAAAGTTTAATCCTCCTTGTTTCCATGGTCTGATATGATGTATTAAAGCTATTCTCTTTCTTTTGGAAAACCATAAAAAAATGATTAGGCATGAATTTATTTCTTTAAGTATATTCCTTTCTGGTAACAGTTATATTGCCAAGGCGATATATAGGATCTTGGGCAGTAAAACTATTTTTATTAACTGTAGTCTATCTACAAATGTTAATATTTTTTGTTCCATTTTTCCTCAGAGATTTTAATTGTATTGATAATATTATTGTAGTTTTTTGAGACTAATTCATTATTATCCTTGCATAACTCAATTCCTAGATATAAGGTAGATTCTTTTTCCCTATGATGTGATTCCCCCTTAGTCTTCAGTTCTTTTTTTATTTAAAAATAAAAATTTTGATTTTGATTTATTGAAATGGAGTCCTGAAGTCATGTGAAATTTATCAATTAATATATCTAATTTTTCTAATATTTCTTTTTTATTAGATAATGTTAGTAATATGTCATCAGCAAATAGCATTACTTTAGAATTGTATTTTTCATAAACATTTATTCCTTTGATTTTTATATTGTTACAAATTGAATCTGACAATATTTTAATAGCCAGAGCAAATAGAATCAGTGACACGGGACATCCTTGTTTAGTGCCTTTTGTTATATGTATAGATTCAGAGGTAAAAGGACCTAACCTGGCATACGCTAAATTATTTGTATATATATATATATATATATATATATATAAATATATATATTATATATATATAAATATATATATATATATATATATATATATATATATATATATATATATATATATATATATAATTTCGGAGATGAACAAAGGATGCAGGGAATTCAAATAACATTCAGATTTTGAATAAATAGTCCCAATTTAGAGAATCCAAGGCTTTCTCTATATCTAAGCCAATTATGAGTGTTTCTTTATTTTCTTTATTAACATAATATATAAGAGAAATTATCCTTTTAATATTGTCATGTGTGTGTCTGTGATATATAAATCCAGTTTGATCATTATTTATTGTTTTGGATAGTGGTATTTTCATTCTGTTAGTTAATATTGTCATAAATATCTTATAGTCATTATTTAATAATGATTTAGGTCTATATGATGTACAGAGGTTTGGGGATTTGTTTTCCTTTAGGATTGGTGTGATTATGGAATATCTCCAAGAGGGTGGTATTAAAGCTTGTGACTGAATTTCTAATAGAGTTTTATGGAAGAAGGATAGTATATTTGAAGGAAACTTTTATATATTTCCATAATTATGCCATCTATACCTGGAGCTTTATTATTTTTACCCTCTTTTATTCTATCTATAATTTCTTTGTAGGATATGGATGCTTGCAGATCTAGTTTTAATTTTTTTGGCATTTTTTTATATTAGAACATTTTTCATCTAGATTTAATTGATCGATATGTATATTTTCTTTTTTAGAAATGTTCCATATAGTGATTTCTATAGACATGAAGCATATCACCTATATCTGAGACATGTATCCCTTTCTTTTCATGGAAGATACTTTTAATGCTGTTAGCTTTTGATTGTATTTTGATTCATGTGGATAAATTATGTAGATATTGGGAGAAGTGGCCAAGGTATTCATTTTTAGTTTTTCTAAAGCTAAACTAGTTTTATGTGTTAGAATTTTGTTGTATTTATTGTTTAATACTTCTACTTTCTTTTTCATTTCCAAATTATTTAGATTTTTTTCAGCTTTTACTGACAAAAGTTTGGATTATAGATCTAATAATTCAGAATCCCATTCTCTGATTTTTTTATACCAAGTTAGGGTTTTACCATATATGTAAGCTTTTACCGAGTCCCATTTCATAATTTTATTTATCTCTGTGGTGTAATTAATATTTAAGAAGAACTGTAATTCAGATAATAACCAGGGTTTGAACTCTTTAATTTTAGTTATATATGCTGGAATTCTGGTATTAAAGATTAATGGTTTGTGCCCATTTTGAAGTTTTAGTATCAATGAATTGTGGTCTGAAAAGGGGCATGGAGTGACTGAGAAATGAATGATTTTAGAGTCTAAGTCATGGGCAGCAAATATTTTATTTATTCTAGTTTGGGTACCAAATCTGTGATCTTGATGGGAAAACAACAAATGTTTATCTTCTTTAAATCTGAAAGTATCTACAAGATGAAATGATTCTACCCACTTGTTTAAAGCTTTTGATATAGCAGATGCATGAAGCGGTCTTTTATTTGTAGTTTCAGAAATATCAAATATACAGTTAAAATCTCCTCCTAATATTAAGTTGCCTTTATAATTAGTGGAAATGAAATCCAAGTGTTTTTTTAACAGTTCCTGTTCCAATGCATGGGAACCAGTATAGATTGACTAGGGTCCATATTCTGTTATTATATTTAATTATTACTAATGCCATAAGGCCTTCTTTATCTTCATCCTTGTAAATGATGTCTGGGTTAATCACATTTGTTTCCATAAAATTGTTACCCCTTTTGTCTTTGTCTTATAAGTGGATTGCGCCTTTATCATATATTGCTTAGGATTCCATTTGTAATTGTCATTTGTTTTGAAATTATTTTCTTGAAGGAAGACTTTGTGCTTTGTTCAGTTTAAAATATTTCAGTAGATTTGTAGATAGTAGATTAATCACAATAAATATAAATTTATAATTTACAATTTAATATAATATAATTTACAAATAAAAGATATAAATACAATAACATTTGCTATCATTTATGTGATGTCTTAGTAGGAAGGTTGGGAATGGTCACTGAGAGAGTCAGGTAAATAGCCTACCAGGTAGATGTGAGGGACTTTGTTGACTAAGACCCAATCAAGAGTAGTGTGGTTATTAGGGTTTTTATTGATTCTAGAAGGGGCTTGTATTAGCTGTGAGAAACCAAGGAGATTTAGGTGGAGAGTTGGGCGGTTGCTGTTGCAGGATAGCCAGTTGATGTTAAAGTCTCCGAGGATGATAGTTTCTTGGGGTAGGGAGAGATTGGCCAAGTTTAGTAGGTTTTCAAGAGGAGGTATATTTTGGCCTGGTGGGATATAGCACCCTATAATGTTGATTGCTTTCATAGGGTTTAATTTGAGGGTGGTATAAATGATTTCTTCCTTGTCAATCTGGAGAATTGATATGGTGAGAGTTTGGATATTGAGGTTGTGTTTATACAACAGTGCCACACCTCCTCCTTTTCTGGATATGCTGTCCTTACAGAGGATGTTATATCCTGGTCGGAATATTTCCTCACTTTTGATGTGAGGTTTGAGCCAGGATTCAGTTAGGATAAGGATGTCAGGGGAGTACAGGTTTATGTATGCCTGGAGCTCATGGATTTTATTACATATGCTTCTGATGTTAAGAGACATAATGAGGAGGTCATTTGGCTTTTTGTTGCTTCTGATTTGGGTGATGGGAGGGTTGTTTGGAAGGAGGTTTGTGGAGATGTTGGTGATTATAGGGCCAAGGTTGGGGTGCATGTCTCCACTGAGAGCAAGTTTAGAGACAGTGCTTAGTATATGTTTTATATATGCAGTAACAATCTTGTTGTATTTTATGGATATTTTGCGTTCAAAAGAGGTGGGAGTTTGGTGATTGAGTGGATGTGTTGGTAGGAGGTAGCTTGAGGTTGGGGTGATGAAATTATGCAATGGGTGTTTGAGGGGAATTGATGAGAGAGTGCAGTGGAAGAGGTTGGGAGTTATGACTGTAGCTGATTGGTAGGATGTAATATAAAATACAAACTCAAACAAAACGTAAAACTTCAGAAAACTCGAACACGTGAAAACAGTTCAGGCAAGTCTTCCAGCATAACACCAAGACCATGAACAAGTCGGATTAATCCAAATTGCATTTAATATACAATAGCATAAGATTTAAGCACAAACAAAACTTTTCGTTGAATTGAATAAAAATAACTTCCTCAGAAAAAAATTTTTTTACAGGAAACAGGGGTTTAAATTCCCCTTTTCCATGTCACAAGTTTGCTAACATAAATTTAATAGGTTGACTGTTGCATCAGTCACTCATATGCCTCTCCCCAGCCTTACTAACACTAAAGTTAGACACATTGATATGGTGCAGTTATATAATGTAAAATAGTGGCAACAAACCATCCTAATAAAATGTATTTTACATTACCTCAAAAGACCATTGTTAACATTAACGAAAAAAGTTAATAAAATAACATGTCTGGTACCAAACAAACCATGATCAATCACAGGTAAAACCTTAGAATATTAAACTGACAAGTTGTGTATTAATAAAATTATTAATTTATCCAATTATTATATATAAAGTAAAAAGTAATCCAAATATTACTAATATAAATCAGTTTCTTAACACTTTGAATATGTAAAAAAATCCTTTTTAGTAGAGTAAATATTTATAATTAATGTAATTAATATAATTAACTGCAGTTTATAAATTCACCATCTGTCATCAATGTAAAAAAAACTGTATATTAATGTGTTAAAATATTAATACTAAAATATGGTTGTAACTAAGTCCCGAGGGACATAATGACATCAAAATAAAAAGTGGTAGTAAGAAATGTGCTTAATTATTCACAATTATTTATTTACTTAAACTTTTCAGTTTCGAAATACACATAATGGCGCTCAATTCATTTATGCCTGGGTAATGACAGGCATCTAGTCTTAGTTGCAAAAGTAATTCACAGTGCTCTAAAATCAATGACTCTGGACCCCCCCTACCATCGGTAAGGGCTTGGTCAATGGCTCAAAAAGTGAAGCAGTGTAATGGGTGGTCCATGATGTGCCTCGCAAGGGCATTCTCTACTTCACATCTCCCTATAGTGTATACATGTTCATACACTCGTTCTCATAGTTTTCTGTCAGTCTTTCCTATGTAGAAGACTGGACAGTGGGAACACCTTGCTAAATATACCACCTGTTTACTCTGGCAATTAAATTTTCCTCCGGTTTTATACTTCCTCCCTTTCACCTCAAACGTTTGTTCTGCTTCCATATATTTACAGTAACGGCACATGTTATACTTGGACATACCCAACATACTACCTGACAGCTTGGGTTTCCTCTCTAGTAACTGCTTCAAATTGAATCCTCATTTGTAAACTATAGTGGGATACTCCTGAAGTTTATTCCTCAGCGCTACATCATTCATAAACAAATTCCAATTTTTCTGTACTATGGCCGTCACTGTTTTAGCATCCAAGCTAAATGTGAAAATGAAACTATAAGGGCTAATACCTTCTGCACCCTGTCGTGTAACAACCGAGTATTCTTTATTCTGGTTGAGAATAGGTAAATAAATTCCCCTGTTTCTTTTTGACTGAACTTCATCCGTGAAGTCCAGAATCAGTTCCAAAGGGTATCCTCTTTTTAAGAACAGTTCCTTCATAAAGTTACACTCATCCCTAAAATCTTCATCCCTGGTAACCATTCTTACAGCTCTAACCAGCTGTCCCTTGACCACAGATTTTTCCTGTGTAAAAGGGTGACAACTGGAGAACTGCAGGAAGGTGTTGGAATAAGTTTCCTTATGGAATATTCTTGGCAAGTAACATCTATTAGAATAGTCCTTAATCAAGTCCACATCAAGGTAGGCTATTCTGTCCCAGGCAAAGCATGAAGTGAATTTAAGGAACACAGTCGCTGAATTAAAAAATTCAACCAAACTTTGTGCTACTTCGGTATCTCCTTTTAAGACGATAAAAATGTCAACCAGGAATTGTGTGTAAAATAAAATTTTGTCCTGGATGGTAGGGTTAGACATGACAAACTACATCTCCCAGTATGCCATGACTAGGTTGGCTAGACTAGCTCCACATGGGGAGCCCATGGCAACTCCTACCCTCTGGAGAAAGTATTTGTTGTCAAAAGTCACATAGTTGTGAAACAGAATCAGGTGGTAAATGGCCTAAATTTTCAGAACAGACCTTCAAACCATGCCCCCCTTCCGGGCAGAAAAGCCCGGAACAAAACCAAGAACAGATGGAACTAAGTATGGTCTTCGGTAATGTTATTGCTGATGAGTCTTGTTCTTGCGAGGTAATTTACAACATTAACTCTGACTTCAAAATTTTCAACTACTAAGGGATTGCTTTTTCTTCTGACTTTGTGGAACTGTTAGCAAAGGGTCCTTCCTTTGTGCCTTCCAGATGAGCGGACATCGCTAAGACTATAATTGAATTTAAAATGTTTGTGTGGAAACTCAATTTGCATGTACTTGTGGGTGACTACACAGGTATGAGTAGGGACTATTACATACCCAGTATTTACCACCCTCCTTTACATCCAACAATAGCACTTTTTGACCAGCTATGTGAGCTGGATTTATGACATTCTTTGGGTAACCCTCACCCATGGTCTCCATACTTTTTTAATACTAGCATAGAGGAAACATTTTTGTTAGAGTCTTTGTGTAGTTTGCCAGTTAGAATTATGCAACCTGACAAGGGTGGAGGGTTTGCAGAAATGGGTAATGATGATTACATTAAAAAAAATGACTGAAATAATTTCTACTGATACTTATGAAGAGGTAACAAAGAATGAGCTCAACATAGGCTACTCCAGGATTAGGTCTTACATTAAAGACATGTTTATTGATGCTAGAATTGACATAGAATTACATAACTAGCTCACTATGCCGGCCCCTAGGATTCCCATTTTATTCAGAATCCCTAAGGTCCACAAGGACTTACATAACCCAGCCATGTGCCCACTCATGAATGCAAGGAATAGTAGTACGTATGCAAGCACAAATGTGGTTGACAACATTTTGAAAAGATACGTTAAAAGTGAAACTCAGATTTCCAGGGATTCATGGTTCTTTTTGGAAAATGTCAACAGAACACCTTTTAGTGAGGAGTATAAATTCCTCACCGTTGACGTTAAGGACCTTTACTCCTCTATCCCCCATCTAGAAGCAGTAGAGTGGATGGCTTCTATGATGAGAGTAAAAGGGGTCCCTTGTGAGGAAATTCAACTTGTAGGGGAACTATTAGATATAATTCTGTCTCACAACTATGTGACTTTTGACAACAAATACTTTCTCCAGAGGGTAGGAGTTGCCATGGGCTCCCCATGTGGAGCTAGTCTAGCCAACCTAGTCATGGCGTACTGGGAGAGGGAATTTGTCATGTCTAACCCTACCATACAGGACAAAATTTTATATTACTCACGATTCCTGGATGACATTTTTATCATCTTAAAAGGAGATACAGAAGTAGCACAAAGTTTGGTTGAATTTTTTAATTCAACGACTGTGTTCCTTAAATTCACTTCGTGCTTTTCCCAAGAAAGAATAGCCTACCTTGATGTGGACTTGATTAAGGACTGTTCTAATAGATGTTACTTGGCAAGAGTATTTCGTAAGGAAACTTATTCCAAGACCTTCCTGCAGTTCTTCAGTTGTCACCCTTTTACACAGAAAAAAATCTGTGGTCAAGGGGCAGCTGGTTAGAGCTGCAAGAATGGTTACCAGGGATGAAGATTTTAGGGATGAGTGTAACTTTATGAAGGAACTGTTCTTAAAAAGAGGATGCCCTTTGGAACTGATTCTGGACTTGATGGATGAAGTTCAGTCAAAAAGAAACAGGGGAATTTATTTACCTATTCTCAACCAGAATAAAGAATACTCGGTTGTTACACGACAGTGCGCAGAAGGTATTAGCCCTTATAGTTTCATTTTCACATTTAGCTTGGATGCTAAAACAGTGACGGCCATAGTACAGAAAAATTGGAATTTGTTTATGAATGATGTAGCACTGAGGAATAAACTTCAGGAGTATCCCACTATAGTTTACAAACGAGGGTTCAATTTGAAGCAGTTACTAGAGAGGAAACCCAAGACGTCAGTTAGTATGTTGGGTATGTCCAAGTGAAACATGTGCCGTTAATGTAGATATATGGAAACAGGACAAATGTTTGAGGTGAAAGGGAGGAGGTATAAAACCGGGGGCAAATTTAATTGCCAGAGTAAACAGGTGGTATATTTAGCAAGGTGTTCCCACTGTACGGTCTTCTACATAGGAAAGACCAACAGAAAACTATGAGAACGAGTGTATGAACATGTATATGCTATAGGGAGACATAAAGGAGAGAACGCCCTTGCAAGACACATCATGGACCACCCATTACACTGTTTCACTTTTCGAGCTATTGACCAAGCCCCTACTGATGGTAGGGGGGGCCCAGAGTTGTTGATTTTGGAGCACTGTGAATTAATTTGGCAACTAAGACTAGATGCCCTGTCATTACCAAGGCATAAATGAATTGAGCTCCATTATGTGTATTTTGAAACTGAAAAGTTTAAGTAGATAAATTATTGTGAATAATTAAGCACATTTCTTTCTACCACGTTTTATTTTGATGTCATTTTGTCCCTCAGGACTTAGTTAGAACCATATTTTACTATTAATATTTTAACACATTAATATACAGTTTTTTTGACATTGATGACATGAATTTATAAACTGCAGTTAATTATATTTATTACATTAATTATAAATATTTACTCTACTAAAAGAGTTTTTTTACATATTCAAAGTGTTAAGAAACTGTTTTATATTAGTAATATTTGGATTACTTTTTACTTTATATATATATAAGAATTGGATAAATTAATAATTTTATTAATACACAACTTGTCAGTTTAATATTCTAAGGTTTTACCTGTGATTGATCTTGGTTTGTTTGGTACCAGACATGTTATTTTATTAACTTTTTTCGTTAATGTTAACAATGGTCTTTTGAGGTAATGTAAAATACATTTTATTAGGATGGTTTGTTGCCACTATTTTACATTATACAACTGCACCATATCAACATGTCTAACTTTAGTGTCAGTAAGGCTGGGGAGGGGCTTATGAGTGACTGATGCAACAGTCAACCTATTAAATTTATGTTAGCAAACATGTGACAAGGAAAAGGGTAATTTAAACTCCTGTTTCCTGTAAAAAGATTTTTTCTAAGGAAGTTATTTTATTCAATTCAAAGAAAAGCTTTGTTTGTGCTTCAATCCTACACTATTGTATATTAAATGCAATTTGGTTTTATCCGACTTGTTCATGGTCTTGATGTTATGCTGGAAGACTTGCCTGAACTGTTTTCACGCGTTCGAGTTTTCTGAGGATGTAATATAATCCAGAATAGTGCAGGATAGGATTATAATAGTATTACCTAGTGTCATGATTGCAATTGGTTAGGATGTGTGATAAAATAGGTAGATGGGGAGTTGCTGCAGTGTGGCATGATTGGTGGAGTAGTAAGGGAGTGGCTTTTGGCTAAAGATAAATGTAGAACTAATGGGGGTGGGTGGAAATTGGGGCAGGGTGAAGAGCAGAGTGAGTGTAGCGGAGTGGGCCTTAAACCCTAGACTAATGATTGCAGGGTAAGTGAAAAGCTCTAGTAACACTCATAAATACAGACTTGTTCAATAATTTGGTTAGTAGCCAAAACTTGTAAGATTCTAGCAGGAGAGACTGAAACACAATGACAGGAAGTGTAGGGGGGTTAGTTGAAGAGAGAGTTGAGCAGGGGCTCAGCATTGGGCCGATTGAGCGTGTGCTACCCTAATTCTACAGAAATGATTACGCATACACTGTTTCCTTTTAGGAGGGCTTTTTCTCTGCTTTAGTTTGCAGTAGGAAACATCACAGGGGGTTCCCAAGGTTGCTTTTCACCCGTCCGTGGAGCAAGAAAAGCCAAGTAAGTTGTAGGGAAAAAAAACAACTGTGAGGGAGAGAAAGGGAACAGAAGTTAGGCTATAGGGGTTATTTAGGTGCAGTGGGAGAGAAGGAGTTAATATACAGAAACAAAAATATTGTTTTAACTCCAGGGTGGCTAAGATTTCACATTAAGATATCTCTGGTTACATAAGGCTGATTTCAGGCAGTAGCAGATACTGTTTTGTTATAACAGACAGGAAGTAGACAAGAGGAAATGAGGACATCGAGCAAAGAGGTGGATGAATTGTGTGAGAAAAGACTTGAGACATTCAGGCATGGGTGTCGAAGAAGACAGGAGAGTGGCACTGAATCGAGAGAGATTGTGATAGTTCATATGACACCCTGACCCCATGTAGGAAATGTGAAAAAGGGGGGCTGATGATGATAGCAGTGATGATGACTGGAAATGATGTTTCTCAGTATCACATTTGGACTTTTCCATGTATTGTTGACTCTGCTGAAGGTGGTGTTTGTTACAGTCCATGCAGGTCTACCAAACGCTCTTCTTCAGTCTGCTCAGTTTGTCCATGATTATCATAAATATAAATACAGTTAGACTTTTAAAATTATTTTGTTAGCTTTTTCATTAGTCTTTGGAAATAAGATGTTGGATCACATAATCTAGAAGGCAAAGAATTTTCTTTACTTAGTCCAATGTGTATGTTACTGATTAAATTCTTCCAAAGAGCACCCAGCATATCAGTTATAGAAAACACAATGCATTGACATTATCTCCACTGAAGAAGAACTTGAACATGCTTTATTTTAGCAGTTCAGTTCATAGAAAGCTTATAACCCCCTGGCAACTGAACTGATTTGTCTTTCTTTGCTATGGAAACTACGTAAGCATTAGAATCATTATGCTTCAGAAAATAAATGATGTTTTCCTTTTTAACTCTGTGTATGTGTCTTCATGGCTTCTTTCATGATCAACATTTGTAGGTGTCTCCCACAAAACCTAGGAAGTCCCTACAGGTTATCTACCCACCTTTCTTCAAGGATGTCAGTGTAATAGCTCCAGATGTGTGCAATAGCCTGGAGCCTGCATTGACTGAAATGTGACTGATAGGTTCAATATTGTAACCACTTCATACTTTGCCCTCACAGATCCACCCAGCAATCAATTCAACTTAAAAAAATCTTTGTGATTTATAAAATCTTATTAAATATTCTTTCAGTTTCTGTGACTGATGTATATTTCTCACCAAACCATAAACATAGGCACCTGTCGTCTTGAGTAAATCCCATTTTCCACAGTAAACTATTCCATATATTAACTACAGGCTGACTAATTTCATATCTGAATGGAATGTATCACGCATTCCAAACTGAACTCTTTTGCTTCTGCGTACTTGTCATAGTTGTCATCACTTACATTGCTCTTCCTAAAACTAAGATTGCCATATGTCAACTAGGGTTGCCACCTTTTCAAATGCCCAAAGTGGGACATTTTGGGTACAAACGTCAGATTTTGCAGGGCAAAACATACCCACAGCCAGTACAAAGAACAGAACTTTACTTTTTTGCCTAAATAAAAGGTTATTCTTGTAGCATTTTGGTTGCTTATTCTGTTTCTTATAACATTTAGGTGTTTCAGCTACAGAATGACTGTTTTATGCAACTATTACATAAAATATAGGAAATATTTTTGTCCTAAACTCTCAGGACATTTGACATTTTTTCAAATTTTTTGCAGGACACAACTGCCCAAAGAGGGACTGTCCCTCGCAAAGTGGGACAGGTGGTAACCCTAATGTCAACTAAATTACCAGACTAATTGTCAGATAATCTCACTGTCCTGGACAAACACATAAGAAAAGAACACTCAGATCTTACTTGATTTACAAGTTGTCCAAGTTCTTAGAAATAGTCATCAGGGAAGAGTTCAACCAGAGAAATAATGACAAAAGCAAAGAGCAGAAGTATAGGTTCATAGATTAGTAGTAGGCTAACTGCCCTTGTAAACCATTTTAAGCCTAGCAAACTACCCCTGTGAGAATCAAACCTTGCACTTTGTGTTTGCAAGGTAAGCACCTTAACCATTATGCCAGTCTCCCATGCTACAAATGTATCACACTGTAGGTGCTTAGCTAATCCACTGGTGTTATTATTAATTTGTGCAGCCAATATTTAAGGTGCTTCTGAAATTCACACTCTGAAAATGGCAAGGAAATGTATTTAAGTACAATGTAGCCCTTCTCACTCTACAGCTCTTCTTAAGGTGGAGCAGCATATAAAGTAATATAATATTTCAGTCTTCAGTGCAGTTGTAATGAAGAAAGACTAGCAGTTCCTTTGTTATACTTACATGAATATATGCTACATACGTGTTTTGCAAATTTGTGGGAGAATTATGCATACACTACCTTAGAGGTTGTTATATGTATATAGTATCATATGTAAACAAATTTCCAGGAACACCTCAATGCATGGCTTGGTAGAATTACAGTGTTTCTCAAATATATGTTACATTTTTCATCATAGTGGTTTGTATTTGACTTGTTTTGGGAGTGTACATTTATGATATCACAGGAATCAACACTATGCACAGCCCACATACCTGCATAGATCCCAGGGCACTTTCATTCAGGTTTATTGCATGACCCCCAGCATGTATTTTGTGAAGTTTTGCTTTAAGATTGTTCAAAGCTGCCTGCTTTACATACACTTATGTTCCTTTTAGGTCTTGTTGCACATCTATGTGCCCCACATCTGTCTTTATTTATTAGTTACATAAATGCATGCACCCCTGGCTTAATGATATGCTAAACTGCTCTTGAAAACTGCTGCTGTCACTCCTTTCAGTGGATACTATTTTCTGGCGTGGTGACCAACCATCAGTGCCTATACAGACTGCCCAGGCTGACAAAATGAATGCTGTACAAAGAGCCAGCTCCATTGGCCTAGAAGGACAGAGCTGTAAATAACTGTGACCCATGTGACCCAAGATCATGCTGCAGCTTAGACATGGGTTGGAACTGCTGTGCTTAAGGAAAATGGGCATGATGAAGCTTTGACTATGCATCCTCCGTTGGGAAGAGGGGCACAGTTATTTGCTGGTAGTAGGGTGGACTGTTCTCTGTAGCCTTAGTGGAGACCAGAGCTCAGAATGACTGCAGTACTAGGCATGTGAAAAACATGGGATGCATTGTTGTCTTGAGACTTCATGGCTTTCAATAACCTATAAATGATGCACTTGTACATATGAAGTTAGAACTTGTAGTAA
Organism: Protopterus annectens; assembly: GCF_019279795.1. NCBI lineage: Eukaryota > Metazoa > Chordata > Ceratodontiformes > Protopteridae > Protopterus > Protopterus annectens. Next base: position 528,249,458 of record NC_056750.1, on the reverse strand, counting down.
CTAAAGTTAAGGATAGTCCATGCTCAGCTATAAAAGCTCTTTGATCCTTTCACCTTGCATGGTATTCACTTCACCAGTCTAGGGGCTTGCCCCCCCCCCCCCAGATGGTGGTATTAAATCCACCAACCTGACCCAATGCAAATAGAAGGATGAGTATGATTCATAGGAGCTGTAGTGCTGCTCCACATGTAAAAATAAAAATCTTAAAAATGCAATACTAATAAGAATGTTTATGGCCATTGACATTTGGAAGGGCCTGTTGAAGTCTCTTATAACACTGTGGGGATACCTATGTCTACAGACATCCCAGCAGTCTCTTCGCTCTTACTCATAAATAGGGTTTTGTTTAGCTGTTTTTGCAGTTTAAAAAAGCAAACCATATTTGTGTCTATCTGCTCAAGTCAAATATTACGAATCTTATTTGCATGACATGAAGCATCAGTTCAGGCTGAACTAAACATTACAGGCAGTAGGAACCTGCATGTACTGGAATCAACAGCTGGCACTTTTAATCATGATTTCTGACAGTCTTTCTGGGAAGCTTTTGTTATGAAAGACAATCAACATTTGGAGAACAGAATGGAAAAAGAGTTGATTTGTTGTTGGAATATTGCTGGCTTTTCAGTCTGTATAAATAAAATAAAGAAAGCTAAGGGAGTATCACTTTTGTTAGCTGTAAGTGTCAGTTTTTATTATTATTTCAAAACATTTGCATGTATTTCTGGGTATCTAAAGGGAATGCAGTCTGCTAATATAAAGTATGAAATAAATGATGTAAAGAAAAATACAAAAATGCCAAAAAAGAAAAGAAATAAGTGTAGCACAAAGTGGGTAAGTAATACAAAAACATAAGAGGAACAGTCAAGCAGATGTTACCTTGCAGTGCCAATCTGTTGTAACAACACAATTGGAATGAGGCGAGAGGCAGAATAAGGACATTTTTTCCTTTGCCTTGGTCCACTTATAAGATATGGTGGGATAAATGCATGACTCCATTGCAAGGACAGGCCAGTATGAAACTGGGAATGGAATGAAAAATATACTGGATTAAATCAAACTTAGTGTATTAATTACTGAATATCGAACACTCAGAATTATAAATAGAAATTATTCAATGAAATAAAGGCAGTCAATTGAAGTACCATACTTACACCAAAGTTATAATAGTACAATTAAAAATGAAGGTGTAAGTTTCATGCTATACTGTAACGGCCTGGTATCCTACTTCAGTCATACATCTGCTGCCTATACATTTTAAGAGCAAAGTTACAGAATACGGATTTCTTCAGGCAACCACATACCAGTAAAACAATGCAATACTGTGCACGATTTCATGCATTTTCAAATGTCTTATTTCATGTGCAGTAGTTATAGTTTTTTTTTTCACAAGTACATATTGAACTGCAACCATCTGTCATAAAACATGTTGGATCTCTGACATGAATACCGGTGTCAGCAGACTCTTGCAATAACTATTGTTTGGTAAAATGATACCATTATTTTTGTATTATAACCTGTTTTGTGCTTGACCATTAAAATGTTTATTAGTAGAAAAGTAAGAGTTATTCCCTCTGCCCAACAGCTTTAATGCACACGACTTCTTCATTACAGTTTATGTGTAATAACCATAAAAAAGGGAATATCATTGCTGGAGCCTTCCTGTGTCCTGACAGAGTGCTCTTCAAACTATTTGGAGATATACAGAGCTGAGTATTTTTTTCTGGCACTTCAGAGTTGTGTACTGGTAATTGTTGTTTGACTAATTTTATATCATTGCTGGCTGACTTCAGAGTTGTGCACTGCTATTTTTGCTTCAGTGTATAGTTTTTCAGATCTCTGCTGAAGGTGTTGGTTTTCCCCTACCAACTTCCATATTCCTGTCTTGTTGTTTAAATTTGGAGGCTTTCGCAGTTGCCCGCCCCCACTGTAGATTTGATCTGGGACCCTTCCCCAGTCCCATCTCTTTACCTCATTCTACCTAATAGACTCCTTCTGCACTTGTTTTTAGTCATTTTTAATTTAATTACATTTTTTAAACTGCTTTGTCTAACATTGCTACATACTCAAGTGTGCTAGCTTGCACTGCATTTGAATTGTTTTACTGCTGTTTTAGCTACTTTTCTGTATGTATGTATATATATATATATATATATATATATATATATATATATATATATATATATATGTATATAAATACCTTTCCTGTAACTAGTGTAGTCCAGATTCAGATTTGCTGTATCCAGGACTCTGAGTCCCCCAAAGCTTTCTGTGTTGGAGGGAAGCCTTCTAGCTTATCAGTGGGAGTGGTAAGCACTAGGTAACCTATCTACCACATAAGGAGTGGTTCTGGCCCAGAAATTGTAGTTATTGGCCGTTTGGGTAGTTTTTCCATCTCTCTCAACTTTCTGATTTAAAAGCCCGCATTTGCACTTGTTTCCCCCCTTTCCTGTAACTAGTTTAGTCCAGATACAGATTCTTAGTTTTAGCACTTGAATTTGCTTATTCATGATCAGCACTTGTTCAGAACTTGTAAGCACTAAATAACCTACTAATTATTACAGCACTCAACCTTCCTCATTACCAAGAGGAACACAGTTTTGGTACTTACTTTCCTCACTTGCTTAGAGAAAAACAGCTCTTGTACTCACTTTCTTCACTTATCTAGAGGAAAATATTTTTTTATTCAGGCATGTCAAAGGGTCAGCTCCCAGTGTTCTCTCCTGTCTGTCTGATGAATCTGGGCATCTTGGGGCAATGTAGAAATTGCCTCATGTACATAGATAACCCTCTCCTCATGCCATCCAACACTACAACCTGTGAGAGATGCACTTATCTAGCCAAACTGTTGGTAAAGCTCTCTCTAATCAAAACTGAACTTGACAGTCAAGAGGAGAAGGTAAACACTTGCACCACACCACACTCATCACATAGTCTCAGTAAATCTACACCACCAAAATCCACACATAGTAACACAAAAACATTTGTGGAGGCTATCAATTATAATCTGTCTAAGCAACAGAGACCTCCAAAGCAGAAACGCAAGCAACCTCCATCCCCCAACACAACCCAAATGACACATAGCCCACAGACTCAGTGTGCCACTCAACCACAGCCAATAAGGCAAAACAACGTACCCAACACACTAGTCATAGGTGACTCTATAGTCAGGCACACTGATATCCCACTCACCAGCCTAAACAAGGGGAAGGTTACTGTCAGCTGCCTGTTGGGTGCCAGAATCCGCCACATAACCCACACACTCAGGTCACTCCACAACAAGTAAAAATATGACTCTGTCATTGTCCATTTTGGTGTGGATGACCTGAGACGTACCTCCCTGGACTACATGAAAAGAGACATGGAAGAGCTCTACAATCTTGTAGCCCAGGCAGGTATAACCCTAGCCCTGAGTAGCATTC